>NW_021702753.1:0-26994 GCF_005190385.1 Monodon monoceros
TCAAAGAACCAGCTTTTAGTTTTACTGATCTTTGCTACTGTTTTCTTGGGTTCTATTTCATTTATTTCTGCTCTGATCTTTATGATTTCTTTCCTTCTGCTAACTTTGGGTTTTGTTTGTTCTTCTTTCTCCAGTTCCTTTAGGTGTAAGGTTAGATTGTTTACTTGAGATTTTTCTTGTTTCTTGAGGTAGGCTTGTATAGCTATAAACTTCCCTCTTAGAACTGCTTTTGCTGCGTCCCATAGGTTTTGGATCGTCGTGTTTTCATTGTCATTTGTCTCTAGGTATTTTTTGATTTCCTCTTTGATTTCTTCAGCGATCTCTTGGTTATTTAGTAACATATTGTTTAGCCTCCATGTGTTTGTGTTTTTTATGTTTTTTCCCCTGTAATTCATTTCTAATCTCATAGGGTTGTGGTCAGAAAAGATGCTTGATATGATTTCAATTTTCTTAAATTTACTGAGGCTTGATTTGTGACCCAAGTTGTGATCTGTCCTGGAGAATGTTCTGTGTGCACTTGAGAAGAAAGTGTAATCTGCTGTTTTTAGGTAGAATGTCCTAAAAATATCAATTAAATCTATCTGGTCTATTGTGTCATTTAAAGCTTCTGTTTCCTTATTTATTTTCATTTTGGATGATCTGTCTGTTGGTGTAAGTGAGGTGTTAAAATCCCCCACTATTATTTTGTTACTGTCAATTTCCTCTTTTATAGCTGTTAGCAGTTGCCTTATGTATTGAGGTGCTCCTATGTTGGGTGCATATATATTTATAATTGTTATATCTTCTTCTTGGATTGATCCCTTGATCATTATGTAGTGTCCTTCCTTGTCTCTTTATTTTAAAGTCTATTTTATCTGATGTGAGTATTGCTACTCCAGCTTTCTTTTGATTTCCATTTGTATGGAATATCTTTTTCCATCCCCTCACTTTCAGTCTGTATGTGTCCCTAGGTCTGAAGTGGGTCTCTTGTAGACAGCACATAGATGGGTCTTGTTATTGTATCCATTCAGCAAGCCTCTGTCTTTTGGTTGGAGCATTTAATCCATTCACGTTTAAGGTAATTATCGATATGTATGTTCCTATTACCATTTTCTTAATTGTTCTGGGTTTGTTTTTGTAGGTCCTTTTCTTCTCTTGTGTTTCCCACTTAGAGAAGTTCCTTTAGCATTTGTTGTAGGGCTGGTTTGGTGGTGCTGAATTCTGTTAGCTTTTGCTTGTCTGTAAAGCTTTTGATGTCTCCATCGAATCTGAATGAGATCCTTGCCAGGTAGAGTAATATTGGTTGTAGGTTCTTCCCTTTCATCACTTTAAGTACATCCTGCCACTCCCTTCTGGCTTGTAGAGTTTCTGCTGAGAAATCAGCTGTTAACCTTATGGGAGTTCCCTTGTATATTATTTGTCATTTTTCCCTTGCTTCTTTCAATAATTTTTCTTTGTCTTTAATTTTTGCCAGTTTGATTACTATGTGTCTCAGCGTGTTTGTCTTTGGGTTTATCCTGTATGGGCCCCTCTGTGCTTCCTGGACTTGGGAAGGAAGATGGTCCTAGGCCGTCTTCATTTCTTTTCATTCTTTTTTCTTTATTCTGTTCCACAGCAGTGAATTCCAGCATTCTGTTTTCCAGGTCGCTTACCCGTTCTTCTGCCTCAATTATTCTGCTATTGATTCCTTCTAGTGTAGTTTTCATTTCAGTTATTGTATTGTTCATCTCTGTTTGTTTGTTCTTTAATTCTTCTATGTCTTTGTTAAACATTTCTTGCCTTTTCTCCATCTTTGCCTCCGTTCTTTTTCCGAGGTCCTGGATCATCTTCACTATCATTATTCTGAATTCTTTTTCTGGAAGGTTGCCTATCTCCACTTCATTTAGTTGTTTTTCTGGGGTTTTATCTTGTTCCTTCATCTGGTACATAGCCCTCTGCCTTTTCATCTTGTATATCTTTCTGTGAATGTGTTTTTTATTCCACAGGCTGTAGGGTTGTAGTCTTCTTGCTTCTGCTGTCTGCCCTCTGGTGAATGAGGCTATCTCAGAGGCTCATGCAAGTTTCCTGATGGGAGGGACTGGTGGTGGGTAGAGCTGACTGTTGCTCTGGTGGGCAGAGCTCAGTAAAACTTTAATCCACTGACTGCTGATGGGTGGGGCTGAGTTCCCTCCCTGTTGGTTGTTTGGCCTGAGGCAACCCAACACTGAAGCCCCCCTGGGCTCCTTGGTGGGGCCAATGGCGGACTCTGGGAGGGCTCACCCCAAGGAGCACTTCCCAGAACTTCTGCTGCCAGTGTCCCCGTACCCACAGTGAGCCACAGCCACCTCCCGCCTCTGCAGGAGACCCTCCAACACTAGCAGGTAGGTCTGGTTCAGTCTCCCCTGGGGTCACTGCTCCTTCCCCTGGATCCCGATGCGCACACTACTTTTTGTGTGCCCTCCAAGGGTGGAGTCTCTTTTTCCCCCAGCCCTGTTGAAGTCCTGCAATCAAATCCCACTAGCCTTCAAAGTCTGATTCTCTAGGAATTTCTCCTCCCGTTGCCAGACCCCCAGGTTGGCAACCTGACGTGGGGCTCAGAACCTTCACTCCAGTGGGTGGACTTCTGTGGTATAAGTGTTCTCCAGTCTGTGAGTCACCTACCCAGCAGTT
The DNA here is from genome assembly GCF_005190385.1 of Monodon monoceros. Lineage (NCBI taxonomy): Eukaryota > Metazoa > Chordata > Mammalia > Artiodactyla > Monodontidae > Monodon > Monodon monoceros. Next base: position 2,629 of record NW_021702753.1, read on the forward strand.
ATGGGATTTGATTTTACTGTGATTGCGCCCCTCCTACCATCTCATTTTGGCTTCTCCGTTGTCTTTGGATGTGGGTTGTCTTTTCTGGTGAGTTCCAGTGTCTTCCTTTCGATGATTGTCCAGCAGCTAGTTGTGATTCTGGTGTTCTCGCCAGAGGAAGTGAGAGAACGTCCTTCTACTCCGCCATCTTGGTTCAGTTCTGGAGGTCAGAGTTCCTAAATTCGAGGTGTTGTTAGGGCTACACTCCTCCCGGAGGCTCTAGGGGAGAATCAGTTTCCTTGCTTTTTCTGGTTTCTAGTGGCCACCTATATCCCTTGGCTTGTGGCCCCTTTTTCTATCTTCAAAGCCAGAAGCATAGCGTCTTCCAATCTCTTTATCTTTGCTCGTGTCATCACATCACTTTTTCCTCTCTTATGTCTTTATACATGATTTCTTACTTCTTTGAACAAATTTAATAGCTGTTTTTGAAACCGTACACCTCAGACTGGAACTCAAGTCCAGCTGAAGCCCAGATTGGGACTTAAACCCACTGTCTTTTAATTGAAATCACACACCTGGTCTCAGGACTTAATGAAGCTCTAGTTCTTTATGTCTCATCACAGAAAGAATTCAGTGAGAGACAGAGTGATAGGTAAAAAGTGGATTTATTTAGAGAGATACACATTCCATAGACAGAATGCACTCTGTCTCAAAAGGTGAGAGTGGCCCTGGGAGAAATACACTTCACAGACAGAGTGTGGACCAGCTCAGAAGGTGAGAGGCCCTGAAATATGTGGTATTTAGTTTTTATGGGCTGGGTAATTTTGTAGACTAATGAGTGGGAAGATTATTCCAACTATTTTGGAGAAGGGGCAAGGATTTCCAGGATTTGGCTACCACCTACTTTTTGGCCTTCTATGTTTAGCCTCGGAACTGTCATGGTGCCTATGGGTGTGTCATTTAGCTTATGCTAATATATTAAAATGAGCATATAATGAGGCTCCAGGTCTCTTGGAAGTTGAATCTTCTGCCATCTTGGACCTAGTTGGTTCTAACCAGTTTATGTCTTATCCTCAACTGGTGTGTCATTCTTTTAAAGATTGTACCCTGCCCCCTTCCTTCCTGTTTCTCTTTGAAGTCTTTATCTGTTAGGTCCCACATTTGGGCCCTCTAACAGTTTCTGTTTCCTGTTCTGCCTGCTCCTGCCATGTATGGGTCACATTTTCTTGTTTCTCTGCATATTTCACTGAACATTTTAGATAATATATTATAGCAACTCTAGATATTGATCTGCCCATTTTTGTTTTCATTTGCTTGTTTATTTGTTTAGTGACTTGACTGGACTAATTTAGTCATATCTATTTCCACCTGATGTCCTTCTTCAAAGGGTTCAGGCTTGGGCATGAGCACAGTCACCCTGGAATGACCTTGCTTTTATCCAGGCTCTCTTTGTTTCTTTCCCTGATCTCCTGGTTTAATTTCTGGCTGGTCTGCCTGTTTTGATACCATACCTAGCTTAACCGGTACTAATTTTTTACAGTACCCTGGTGCATAATTTTTTCCAGTTAACCAATTAAAGTCTTATTCAATTAAAGTCAGGCCCCTTTTTCAATTAAAATATGGGGTGGTCTTTTTTTTTAATATATATTTATTTATTTATGGCTGTGTTGGGTCTTCATTTCTGTGCGAGGGCTTTCTCTAGTTGCGGCAAGCGGGGGCCACTCTTCATCGCGGAGCGCGGGCCTCTCACTATCGCGGCCTCTCTTGTTGTGGAGCACAGGCTCCAGACGCGCAGGCTCAGTAGTTGTGGCTCACGGGCCTAGTTGCTCCGCGGCATGTGGGATCTTCCCAGACCAGGGCTCGAACCCTTGTCCCCTGCATTGGCAGGCAGATTCTCAACCACTGCACCACCAGGGAAGCCCGGGGTGGTCTTTTTTTTAATCTTTTTTTTAAATTGAAGAATAGTTGATTTACAGTGTTTCAGGTATAAGTATGGTGTAGTCTTTGAGAGCAGTCTTTGTGGCTTGCTCTGACCCTAGAAGGATTCTTCTTAGCTGTTTCTGTTTTGCTTGTTGCTATCTTGGAGATACCAGCCGCCTCTTAATTGCTCATAAAGCCCTTATTCTTTAACTTCTTGACTTTCTGTCCAAGTAAATCAGTCCCCTTAAGGAGAGCTATTAAACTCTCTGTTCTTTGTACTCCCCCTCAAGAGCTGGGGGTGGATCAGAAGCCCACTTCTCTTGGAGTGACTGACACTCGATCTTCTATGAGCAGGGTGCTGGGGAGGTTATATCCCTTGGTATTATCTGCTTGTCTTTCCCAGTGTGGAACCCCCACTCTAACAGTAAGCTGTGGAGTGGGCAATTGGGGCCCAGTATGCTTGGTCTGCCACACTGGGGTAAAGCTTCCACCCTAAGAATGGGGTCTGGGTGGTAGAAGAGAGCCCCAGACCTATTAGTCATGCGTTCCCAGAATAGAGATTCTGTAACATGGGGCTGGAGGAGATGAGACAAGCTGATAGCCTACACCTCATGAGGAGAAACCACTGCCGTAGACTGGGAACTGGAGGGAGAGAGAGCCCCATGTTCTTGGCCACACTGTCCTGGGGTAGAGCTTCTTTTTGTCACACTGCGCTGGGGTTCAAGGAGGGAGCAAGTCATGGATCAAGTGCCAGACTCTTGGTGTTCTTACAGTGATTTATTGGAGTTTCTTGAACAAATGTTTCGCCATTTCCTGTATGCCCTTACGCAATTCCCAGAGACTTTAAAGTGTTGTTTTAAAAAATAATTTTCAGTAGTTACAGTTGCTTTGTTGAGGACAAGGTCTACCAAGCTCCTAGTGCTACTATTCTGGAAGTGCTTCTCTATTTTTTAAAAAAGTGAAATATACCTAATAGAGAAGAACATGCATACAACATACATGAACAGTTTGACAAATTGTAAAATCAGTACAGTACCTGTGTGACTCTCACCAGGTTAAATTAGAGAATGTTATTAATTTCCCAGAAATCCCCTACATATTCCTCAAATTGCTTTCTCCATTTAACAAAATATTGTAGCTATTGTTCCTTGTCAAGCCATGAAGAATTTTTAAACCTTTTTAGTAAAAGTATGACATACATTCACTCATTAGCATACAGAACATCCTGCCCCAATTTTCCATTCTTTCCTTCAGATCTAGTCTTAGAAATGGAGTCATTGGGTCAGGAAAGGCATATATATTATTATACTTCCCCTGATAAATGTTGAATCAATTTGTGCCCTTATCAGCAGTGTATGAACGTGCCCATTTTCTTCCATCTTTAGTAACTCTGGGCATCATCCATAGTACTTACTATTTTGTGATCTTGGCCAACTCAGTTACCCTCTCTGTGCTGCAGTTCTCTTATATGTAAAATGGATTTTTAAAATAGTTCCTACATCACAGAATCCTTTGGAGGACTAAATGAGTGCTTAGTTGGGCAATTGGCATAGAGAACTTACCACAGAAGTATTTGTCATTTTTACTTTTGGTCTTTACCAATGAGTTAAATGAAGAACAACATTTTATTATTTATTTATTTGCATTGCTTTGAGTATTAGTGAGGTTGAGAATCTTTACATGTGCTTCATGGCTATTTGTATTTCCCATTTCGTGAACCACCTAGTTATGTCCACTGCCCATTTTTCAGTTGGGGGTTGCTTGCCTTTTACAGTTATTGAACTACAGGAGTTCTTTGTGTATTGAGTACATTGTCCCTATACCTTTGATATACATTACTTTTTTATTTTTATTTCTTTATTTAAATTTTTGGCCACACTGCCTGTCATGCGGGATCTCCCCAACCAGGGACCGAACCCACGCCCCCTGCAGTGGAAGCCAGAGTCTTAACCACTGGAGTACCAGGGAAGTCCCTATATTACTCTTCTTTTTTTAATTTATTTTAGCTGCATTGGGTCTTCGTTGCTGCACGTGGGCTTTCTCTAGTTGTGGCGAGTGGGGCCTATTCTTCGTTGCGGTATGTGAGCTTCTCACTGCGGTGGCTTCTCTTGTTGTGGAGCACGGGCTCTAGGCACGCGGGCTTCAGTAGTTGTGGCACGTGGGCTCAGTAGTTGTGGCTCGCGTGCTCTAGAGCACAGCCTCAGTAGTTGTGGTGCACGGGCTTAGTTGCTCCGCGGCATGTGGGATCTTCCCAGACCAAGGCTCGAACCCGTGTCCCGTGCACTGGCAGGCGGATTCTTAACCACTGTGCCACCAGGAAAGTCTCCCTACATTACTTTTTTAAAACACGACTTTTGTCATGTCACATAACCTTCTCATGACTCTCTCATCACATGCAGCAGAAAGTCCTAAGCCTTGAATTCCTCGCTACCCGTGACCAAGCCACTGCACATCACTCCAGATTCACTTCCTGCCATCTTTTAGAAAGCTTTTTACATCTTCAGCCCCTCTTAGAAGTGGTATCATGTACAACTAATCCCTTTCTGTCTTCTCAGCCACCCCTTCCCACAGCCCTGTTTGTCTGCAGCCATAACCACACTGGTAACCATGGGTTTTTCCCATAATCCCATATGAGTACCTTGAAGGAAGGGCATGTAACAGAGTAGGTGCTCAATTAATGTTTATTCAATGAACAAAAGAATAAATGGTTGAATTTGCAAAACTTTCATATTCTTCCTTCATTGTATGGCAAGCAAATACTTTTCTCAATGCTTGTATAGAAAAAATTTCCTGATTTTGTTTTCAGAATGAAGGAAAGAGGAAAAAAAGTGTCTTTTCTCCCATTACATTTTCACCACAAAGTTTTGCATCAGGACTTGGCATGAGCTCTGTGGCACATGTCAGGAGTGAGTCAGAGACCAGGTGTGAACCAACCCAGAAGGCAAGACCCTCAGGGACCTCTGGCCCTAGCCTGTGTAAGCCTGTATTGTGCACACTATCTCAGGTGGCTGCTTCAGGAAATGGGTATCACTTCAGCCATGGACAGTTCACCTCCCAGGCAATGTTCATATCATTAGTAATAAGATATAATATTGTGAACCCTCTGATATGATGTGATGAGAAGGGCACATTACCTTTGTGTCATTCTTGCCAGGAACCCATAACCTCAGCCTAATTGTAAGAACTCATCAGAGAAGCCCAAACTGAGGGACATTCTACAAAATAACTGAACTGTACTTTTCAAAAATGTTAAGGTCATGAAAGACAAGGAAAGAACAGGAATTTTCACAGATTGGAGGAGACTTAAAAAGGCATTACCGGGGCTTCCCTGGTGGCGCAGTGGTTAAGAGCCGTACTGCCAATGCAGGGTACACGGGTTTGATCCCTGGCCCGGGAAGATCCCACATGCCGCAGAGCAACTAAGCCCGTGCGCCACAACTACTGAGCCTGCGCTCCAGAGCCCACGAGCCACAACTACTGAGCCTGCGTGCCACAACTACTGAAGCCCACACGCCAAGAGCCCGTGCTCCACAAGAAGAGAAGCCTGCGCACCTCAACGAAGAGTAGCCCCCGCTCGCCACAACCAGAGAAAAGCCCGTGCGTAGCAACAAAGACCCAAAGCAGCCAAAAATAAATAAAATAAAATAAAACAAAAATTTTTAAAAAGGCATTAGCATTATATGCAAATTATGATCCCAGATTGAATCCTGGAACAGAAAATTATCATTTAGTTAATTGTATTGCATCAATGTTAATTTCCTGATTATGATAATTATACTATTGTTATATAAAATGTTTAGGGGGGATCTAGATATACAGGGACTCTCTATACTATTTTTTCAACATTTCTTTTAGTCTAAAAGTATTTCAAAATAAAAATTTAAAGTTTTTTTTGTTGTTGTATATTTTGAAAACCAAAATGGCTTCTCCCTTGAGATACCAGGGCCCATCCCAGGATGCCCAGGGCTTGTAAGCCTCAAAACATGGCCACAAAATTGACTGAATATTGGGCTTCCTGTTTTCAAGAGCAACCTCTGACCCACCATACTATTCTACTTTCCAAACATTGTGACTCTGTCCCCATTTCATTTAATTATATGTATAGCTTCACATTTAAAGGCTCTAGTATATTCATTCCACCCAAACCATGTGCTATAATTCATTTAGCCCATCCCCTTTTGTTGTTCATTTAAGTGGTCTTCAAGCTTTTGTTACAATAAATAATACTCTGATGAATCTCATATAAAAATAGTTTTGCACATCTTGGATGATTTCCTTGGGATGAATTTTTAGCAGATTTGTAGTATTCTTTCTTGTGACTATTTGTTTAAGTATCACTCTTCTACTTCACAAACTCTAAAGGTCCTACTCAGAGGCGTCTGTCTCATTAATCTTCTGAGGGCTTAGGACCTGGCTCTCACAACATATTTAAAGTTGGTAGGAACTATTTTTTTTTAAAATCTGTTTTGAGTGTCACTGTTCCCCACTAGACTTGGGGCCTCTAGAGAGGAGGCCAGACTATTTTATTAATACAGTTGACCCTTGAACAATGTAGGCATTAGGGGCACTGACCCAGCGCAGTCTAAAATCCCTATATAACTTTTTTTTTTTTGGCTGTGTTGGGTCTTCGTTGGTGTGCACAGGCTTTCTCTAGTTGCGGCCAGTGGGGGCTACTCTTCATTGCAGTGCGTGTGCTTTTCATTACGGTGGCTTCTCTTGTTGCAGGGCACTGGCTCTAGGCACGCAGGCTTCAGTAGTTGTGGCACGTGGGCTCTGTAGTTGTGGCTCGCGGGCTCTAGAGTGCAGGCTCAATAGTTGTGGCGCTTGGGCTTAGTTGCTCCGCGGCATGTGGGGTCTTCACGGACCAGGGCTCGAACCCGTGTCCCCTGCATTGGCAGGTGGATTCTTTTTTTTTTGAATTTTATTTTTTTATACATCAGGTTCTTATTACCCATTTTATACATATTAGTGTATATATGTCGTTCCCAATCTCCCAATTCATCACAACACACACACCCCCAGGTGGATTCTTAACCACTAGGCCACCAGGGAAGTCCCTAAAATCCCCGTATAATTTTACAGTCTGCTCTCCATGTTCTGCATCCTCGTATTCAACCAATCTTGCATCATGTAGTACTGTAGTAGGTTGTTTAGTGAAAAATATCCACGTATAAGTGGACCCTCGCAGTTCAAACCCGTGTTATCTAAAGGTCAACTGTATTTGAATCTAGAGTTTGTCCACTATTAAATCTGTCATCTTGTAGGTACCACTTACATGTCTATTATTTATTATTGTACACAACTGGCACTCACAGATTTTTTTCTCTTTTTTTTTAATAAATCTATTTAATTTTATTTATTTTTGGCTGCGTTGGGTCTTTGTTGCTGCACGCGGGCTTTTCTCTGGTTGTTGCAAGCGGGGGGCGGGGGTGGCTACTCTTCGTTGTGGTAAGTGGGCTTCTCATTGTGGTGGCTTCTCTTGTTGGGAGCATGGGCTCTAGGTGAGTGGGCTCAGTAGTTGTGTCTCAAGGGCTGTAGAGCGCAAGCTCAGTAGCTGTGGCGCACAGGCTTAGTCGCTCCGCGGCATGTGGAATCTTCCCGGACCAGGGCTCGAACCCGTGTCTCTTGCGTTGGCAGGCGGATTCTTAACCACTGCACCACTAGGGAAGCCCAGATTTTTTTTTTAATGATTTATTTTACCTACATTTCCCACACCAGTAGGGCACAGTAACGCGCACACAGTAGGCGACCAATAAACGCCTACACGAAGGAGTGACGACCTAGCAAGAAGGAAGCCACCTTCTACCACGCCTACCTTCCCCAAGAACTACATTTCCCTGTACGCCACGCGCTCTTGTGAAGTAAAAAGAGCGGCAATTACTTCCTACTGCCCCTATCCGCCTTCGCCTGGCGGTGCCACAGTGTTTCCTGGGAAAGGTAGTTGTAGCGCTGGTGGTCAAGCCCCAGCACAGCGAGCGCAAACTAAACTTCCCAGCAAGCAGCGCGCCGGCCTGGGACGAGGGGAAGATGGCGGACGCCAAAGATGGTGTTTTGTGGCCTGCGGGAGCCTCCAGTGCCCCAATTTCATTCACCTTCAGTCGCACGTCCGCCCGGAGATGGCTGGCGGGAGACGCGGCTCCGGAGAAGGATTTCTTGAAGACCGAGAAACGGAGGGAGCTGCAGAGGTGAAGCGCTGGGTGTTTCATCCCTTGGAAAGCGGTGCGGTGGGTGCCTGCGGGAGGGTGGAATCTTGAGTTGATTTTCTTGGTGACAGTGGCCTGGGAAGTCTGAAGCACAGCCGGAGAAGATCCGTGGAGGTCAGAAGGCGGGAGTTAGTGGGGGAGGTGGGGAAATTGGACCTGTTGGCCGAGGGGATTGAGAGGAGAGGATGTATTCCTGAGAGGGTGTGTCTTTAGGACTTGGGGACCCTGAGGAGCGTGCGTTCTGAAAGAAGGAAAGGAGGGGAGAATGACAGGACTCCTAGTGTCCCAGGTGAAGCGTTGGGGCTTCTCCCATACGGGGAGCAGGATGGAGTGGCAGATTGAGGTTGGGGGAGGCTATCGTCAGCTTAATTAGGAAAGGAAAGTCTGAGGGAGGGACTTCCAGAAGAGAATCAACCATCTAGGAGGCTGGTGTGGAGCCCGGAGCTGGGGAGAGTCTGGGCTGAAGATGGTGATTTTTAGGTCATAGTGGAAACCACAGAAGTGGGTCTTGAGATGAACAGAGGGTCCAGAACTGAGGACTGATTCTTCGAAGGCACTGACATTTAAGAGTTGGGGGTGGGGGAGAGAATCCAAAGAAAGCACCACCAGAGGTATAACAGGAGAGCCAGACAGGAGAAGGGAGGGTGTAGTCAATGGGGCTGGGGGTGTGTTTGGCTCTTGTGTTTCTTCTGAATGAAGGGTTGTGGCTCAGAACTCACTGATTGTGCTACTCTCCCAACTTCACCCCTCTGTGTCCACATCAGTGTGCAGCCCTCAGAAGCCCCTAAGGAACTTGTCATCCCTTTGATCCAGCATGGCCATCTCAGGCAGCCACCGACCCAGGCCCCTGGGCCATCCACACATACTGAGGTCTTGGTGGATGGGATGCTGTCCCAGGCTGTGAAGGAGCTCATTGAGGGTGAGTGCTCCCTCCTTTGCCTTGCCCTAGTGAAGGAAGAAGGGGAGGAAAATGGAAGGATAGGGTGGAACCTCATTGCTCCCTCCCATTCTTCTTTAGAATCCACGAAGTCTCTGGAGGAGAGAGAGAATGCGGGTGTCGACCCCACGCTCGCTATCCCCATGATCCAGAAAGGATGCACCCCCAACGGGGAAGGGGCAGACAGCGAACCCCGGGCTGAGACAGTGAGCTGGCCCCTGGCCTCCCTCCTTCTCCAGTCTCTCACTGCCCTGTCTGCTAGGACTTGTGTCCCTGCACACAGCAGGCAAAGTCTGTGTGTGTACTAAAGGCCTGCTGCCTCGCCCTGCCTCCTTCCATCCTTTTTGGAAGCATTAACAAATGAATCCAGATATTGAGGTGTGAAAAGATACTTGGATTCTGGGATTATCTGAAGGAGCTGAGCAAAGGGAACAGGAAATATAAAGATCCTGAGGGTAGACTCTGCCTGGAGTGTTTGAGGAACATCAAGGAGACCAACGTAGCTGGAGTGGAATGAGTGACAGGGAAGAGTAGTAGGTTAGGTCAGAAGTGGGCCATGGTGAGGACTTTGGCTTTTACTCTGAGTGAGGTGAGAGCCATGGGAGGGCTCTGAGCAGAGAAGGGACAAGACTTATGATTTGACAGGCTCTCTCTTGCTGCTACAAGCAGAACAGACTAGTAAGCAGAGGTGGAGGCAACGAGAGCAGCAGTCCAGGCTAGAGGTGATGGAGACTCAGATCAGAGTGGTAGGAGTGAGGCCGGGAAGACAGGTAGGGTTTAGTGAGAGGGAAGAGGAGGGTGAGTGCTCCTAATGGCAGCAACCACCCAGACAGTGGCGTGGTGGCAGAAAATCAGTGTGGTGTGTGTCCATCAGTGACAATCTGTGGTGTGTCTAGAGCGAATATAAAGAATTGAGGGAGTGATGATGGGAGGTGATAACAGGAGAGGTGAGGGGTGTGTCCACAGAAGTAACCAAGCCTGTCTTTCATACCCATGGACCCTACTTTTCACCTCTTCGTTCACAATTTTTTGGCAATGCTTGTTTGGGTCCTAGTTCTCCTATAGCCCCAAACCAGAGAGACTCTTTCGACTGAACGGTTCTCATCAGCCTTCAGACATCCTCTGGTATCTTTCATCTTAAAAAGACCTTCACTTCACTCTCCATCCTGTTCCAGCTTTGGCCTCCTTTCTCTAATTTTCCCTCTTCTCAGAGCCTTCTGCATCTCAGTTGATCACAGTTCCATCCATCCTTCCTCTCCAAAATACAACCAGAATCTGACCACTTCTCACCATCACCACTACCACTTCTCTGGTCTGAGCCACCAGCATTTTTCATCTGGACTATTGCAGTAACTTCCTCACTGGTCCCCTTGTGGCTGCCACCCTATCGTGGCTCCTGCCCAGGTCTCCTGATTAATCCCTTACCACCGCTCTTTGCCTCCACATCTGTTTCAGTCAGATTGACTTTTATAATGCTCTCCACACATAGCAGATCTTGTCCTGCCTCAGGGCCTTGCTCTTACTGTTCTGTCTGGAGGACTCTTATCTTCAGGGTTCCCTCTGTCTCTCCTCTGGTCTCTGCTCAAATATGAACTCAGTGACACTCCTTTCTTCAGCCCTCTGCATCCCCTTAACCTGCTTTATTTTTCTTCATATGACTTATCACTACCTGGCATATCATGTTTTATGAATTTTATTTATTCTGTCTCCACAACTAGAATGTAAGCCACACAAAGGGCAGGAGTTTTTGTCTGTTTTGTTCACTGTTTTATCCCCAGCACCTAGAACGGTAGCTGGCACAGAATAGGTGCTTTATAAAGATTTGTCCAAGGACTGAACATGGAGGAATAAAGTGAGGGATGGCAAGAGGAAATAAAAATTCACCCTTGAGCTGACTGGAAAAGAAGTCTCGAAGGTCACCCAGTGGGTCATAGCAAGTACACTTCAGAGGGCCCACTGTAAGCCAAGCCTGACCGTCCTTCCTCTGCCTGAACCCATAGGTGCCGGAGGAGGCCGATTATGAGGCAGTCCCTGTAGAGGCCTATGGGCTGGCCATGCTGCGGGGCATGGGCTGGAAACCTGGCGAGGGCATCGGCCGTACCTTCAATCAGTGAGTTTCTAGGGTAGGGGCAGGGGACAGCAGACGGGCCAGGGAACAGACCCCCATGGTTACCGCCCACCTAGAACCATCCAGGCAGGGAGAGGGCACATTACCACCCTACGTATTTCAGTAGCCCCTTCCACTACTCTTTAAGCCTCCTATTTGCCCTTTGAAACTCCATTAAGAGATCCTATTCTGTAAAGATTGCCTCTCTGGGCATCAGCTTCCTCATCTGAAAAATGGGGATAATAACAGTACTGACTTCCCAGGGCTGTTGTGAGAGTTAAGTGAAATGATACACATAAAGCACTTACAGTAGGCCCTGGCCCCAGGTAAGCATAGGCTAAGCACTTGCTATTATCATGATCATACAGATTACAATCCGTTCTCCACAGTTCCAAACTCTAAAGAATTCTGAAAACCAAACTTTTTTTTTTCCATAAACTATTTGGCAGCCAAATGTGAACTGAATTGACATTGAGCTTTTTACAATCTGTTTCTCTTGCTTGGTATGAATAGTCATGGTTTCCCATGTAGAAAAATTAGTATATTTTGTTATTGGGATCTGCCTCATATCCCACTGTAAATACTGTGTCATAGATGTTATACACTGTAGGTTATTAGGTTGAACCAAATAAAATTGCCATTTCTGCAGGTCAGAAATAGTCCCTAATATGAGATTGGGAAGGATACTCTCAAATATATTGATAGGTTGGGATTTGGGTGGTGGTTGGGGGTAGGGGTGGGGAACGGAGCGCTGAAGACTGATGCATCCCCCCAACAAGCCCATATTCTGTGTTCCCTGCAGAGTGGTGAAGCCCCGTGTCAACTCACTGAGGCCCAAGGGGTTAGGGCTGGGCGCCAACCTGACTGAGTTCCAGGCCCTGGCCCCCACCGGCCCCCACCACCTGCTGAGGCCAGATGAGGAGCAAGAGAAGGATAAGGAAGACCAGCCTCAAGGACTGGTGCCTGGAGGAGCTGTGACGGTTCTTTCTGGCCCTCACCGAGGCCTCTATGGGAAGGTAAGGAACCAAGATGTGCCTGGAGCCCAAGACAGGCAGCAGGGAAAATTGACATGAGGGTCAGAGGGAGGCAGAATTGGGTTTGGGGTATAAAGGCTGGAAGTCCTTGTCTTTCAGGACTGCCTGGCCTGCCGCTTCATTCAGTAACTCAGGACTGCTTGCTGGGCCTTTCAGAGCCTCAGTTTTCAACTAAAAGGGAGAGAATGCCATATGCCACAAGTCCCTGAGGATTACATACTTAAAGTGTATCCCAGCCCCACAGTCTGCCGGGAGAGGCACAGGGGTCAGGCCTATTAGAAGTAAGGGTGGACAGCGTGGTCCTAGGAACGTGGGTCAGGTCCACTCACTTCTTCCCCCCCAACACTTTAGGTGGAAGGCCTCGACCCTGACAATGCTCGGGCCATGGTCCGTCTGGCTGTGGGGAGCCGCGTGGTGACTGTTAGTGAGTACTGCCTGCGGCCTGTCTCCCAGCAGGAGTTTGACAAGAACTCCTTGGATCTGAGTGAGTGAGCCTCTTAACCTAGCTGGGGGAGTTGGAGAAGTATTCCTGGGGCGGGGGTTAAATCTGCAGAGGGGCAGGACAGTGGTCTGCCTGGCAAGAGTGACTTCTAGTCACAGTTAAGAGGTGAGAATGAACATAGTGGTTTGTTCAGTTCGATTGAAGAGAGGTTGATCTAGTACCCTTGGGTCTTTAGCCTCTTTCTGAGGAAGAAGGAACAAGTGTGGAAACCAGTTCCTACCCTTGGGATGTCTTTGTCTCTTTGGGGTGGTGAACCTCTCTTTTGCTAGGGACTGACAGCAGCTAGGACTAGGGCATGATGGGGAGGAAGGCATTCTAGGCACGTCAGTAGGATGGATCCGTTTGGCACATAGGAGATGGGAGCTGACAGCCCTCCAGGAGTCCCTAGCCCACCCTAGGCAGCTGACTCAGGTAAGCACTGACAGGACAGGCTAGCGTGGTTGAGCAAGGCTTCCTGAAGGAGGCTGAGACAGTTGAAAGGAAGGGGAGAGCATTCTAATAGCCCAGACAAAGGCTTGATGGTGAGACGGGCACTTTGGCAGTTGGGAGGTGGCCTGGTGGCCTGAGGCTGAGGTGTAGCCTGGAAGGGAAGAGAGGGAGACATTGAGGTTGTTTCCTGGTTCTCCCCACACCCCCTTGAACAGGCCAGGTGAGCAAAACTTCCCCAAGGCAACAGAATGGAACAACCTCATCATGGAAGGCCCTTCAGGATCAGGACCTCCACGTCCGGCAGGAGGACTCAGCGAGGAAGCGGAAACACCATCCAGACCGGTGGGACCCTGAGCATCTCAGATGGAGGTAGGGGTCAGGGCTGTGGGGAGGCTCCAGCAGTCAGAGAAGGCTTCTAGGGCAAGGCACGTGCCTAGAAGGAACTAGGAATGGCATTATGAGTGGGTTTTAAGACATCGGCAAAGGTGGGATGACCAGAATGTGCCTCTGATAAAGAACTAAGCCTGGTGTTGGCCCCGCTCCACAGACAGGATGAGCCTGCAGCCAAGAGTGAGAAAGCAGCTCCCAGGAGTCAGCACTGGCTGCACAGGGACCTGCGTGTGCGGTTTGTGGACAAGCTGCACAAGGGTGGCCAGTATTACAACACCAAGGTGGGAGCCCTGCACCTGGGTCCGCTTCCTCCCCAGGGACTGGGCCCACTTAGCTCTCTAACATTCTCATATCCCCTGGCCCTTTCCCCAGATGACAATCGAAGATGTCCTGAGCCCAGATACCTGTGTGTGTCGGACAGATGAAGGCCAGGTCCTGGAAGGTGAGTCTGAGGGATGGCCATTGGGTTGTTATCATCCTGGAGGCTGATTGAGAGGGCTGTCTTGGGCCAAGAGCCTGGCCAAAGGCGGGAGGTTGGACAGAGTTAGGTTTTTTGCAAGACCCAGCATCCTCTAACAGATCATTAGACGCTTCCATGATGGTGAATATCTGAGCCCCACTTTCCTCTTCTGCAAAATTAGCACGGAGATAACCTATTTCTCCCTCTTATAACTGGTGCCTTGTAGGGATGTGTGTAAGCTCCCCGTGCAGGGCAGGGCATACAACGTGCCCACAATAAATGGTATCTGCTATCACCCCCACCCATCATCATCATACATAAATGCTCCTTTTATTACAACTATTGCCAGGAACTGCTCCTTAGGTTTTCTCCTCTGTGAAATGGATGTGGGGGCCTCGCATCTGTCAACAGGCACAGAGTGGCACCAGAGAATACAGGAAAGGCCCTTCTGACAGGACCCTGACTGGGCTGACCCTTGCTGCGGGTCTCACTCCCCTCTCCTTGTCCACAGGCCTGAGGGAAGACATGCTGGAGACCCTGGTCCCTAAGGTCCAGGGCAACCGGGTGATGGTGGTGCTGGGGCCATGGGCTGGAAGGGTGAGTCCAAGACCTGGGAATGGGCGCGGGAGCACTCAGGGAGTGTCCCTGAGTCTGGGTTGGCCTTGCTGACTCCACCCGCCCCTACTCTAGGTGGGCCGTCTGCTGGACCGGGACAGAGAGCAGAGCCGGGCTCTTGTGCAGCTGCAGAGAGAGAATCAGGTGGTGGAGCTTCACTATGATGCCATCTGCCAGTACATGGGCCCCAGCGACTCGGAGGACTGACCTGTGGACACACTCCCATCCCCCAGGTTGTTACCAATCCCGTACAGTGTGAAAAGCCTGCCTTCACGAAGGTGGGGGGGGGGTCATGGTTCCGCCCTCCACTTGCAGTGCAGCCCTGGGACAGGATGGACCAGAAGGGAGGCTAGAATCAAACCTAGTATTTACCAGAACTTAGTATATAATAAAAACCAGTTCTGGGCTTTCCTGGTGGCGCAGTGGTTGAGAGTCTGCCTGCCGATGCAGGGGACGCGGGTTCGTGCCCCGGTCCGGGAAGATCCCACATGCCGCGGAGCGGCTGGGCCCGTGAGCCATGGCCGCTGAGCCTGCGCGTCCGGAGCCTGTGCTCGGCAACGGGAGAGGCCACAACAGTGAGAGGCCCGCGTACTGCAAAAAACAAAAACAAAAACAAGAGATCATAAATGGTGTACTGAGCTGTGAGTGGAGATGGGAGCTGCGCTGATTGAGGTGGGAACCAGTCCTTTTTTCAGCCCCACCGCCCAGCTTGGGCTGCTCACCAAGTGGAAGGATCCATCCGCTCCCGAGCTCACTATCGGAGTCCAGAAGCTCTGAACACTGTCCCCGAGCAGAGACTAGGGATTCTGGAACACCACATCTCTGGACAACTTTCTGAGCAAGAATCTAGCAGGCTCTGCTTTTACTTTTGGTCCAGAGCAGATGCCCAGAGGATATCTTGAGCCTGTGACAGGAGTCAAGTGGAAGGGAGGCTTCTCCCCACCAATGGGACGTGTTAGCACTACTTTCCAGAGGAGTCAGTTAATCTCGGGGCCCCCGTTTTAGTCCCAAAACTTTGAAGGTGAAAAAATTTTGTCTATCTCGGGTAGAATTTCTCTGGTTGCTCCAGGTAACTGGGTTCTCAAAAAGGTTATCCTTTTTCCATTAAAGGGTTCCAGAGAATCCTTTTTCCTGTTTAATGGCCTAAGATACAAAATCAACAAGGGAAGAAAAAAACATCAGGGGAAGTCAGAACTTTAGGCACAAGTGTTTCTAAATCATCCCCAGTCACTAAGCCATTGATGTAATTAATGGTATTTGAGTTAGATCTAGGCTTCTGGTATAAACTCCTGATGCTTCAGAACACAGCACAGCTGTGGAGAATTTAAACACTTCCCCCTCAAGCAGGATAATAAAGGTGAGCTTCTGTCCTTGCCAAGCAGAGACAGACTACCCTTTTGAGCCAAAATGAGCAGGTATAGAAAGACAGTGAGTTGGCCAGATCAGTGTGCCTAGTAAGGCAAGGGATGATTAGAAAACCTTCCAGTATAGTAACCCCAATATGAGGAACACTTACACAGACCGATTTACTTTTTTTTTAATCGTCCCTGCTTAATTCCAGAACTCTGTTTTCAAGATTAGCCAAACAGGGTTGTTAAGACAGATACCAGAGAACAAACCCCCACCCCCAGTTGCTCGTTCTCGAGTCATCATCGTGATTGCACACGCTGCCCTGGAATTCCAGGCTGAGTTGTATTTTTAATCTTGGGAAGGGTTAGGGGACTTCCCTGGTGGTCCAGTGGATAGGACTCCACGCTCCCAGTGTAGGGGGCCCGCGTTGGATCCATGGTCGGGGAACTAGATCCCACATGAGTGCTGCAACTAAGAAGCCCGCATGCTACAACTAAAAGATCCCACGTGGGGCTTCCCTGGTGGTGCAGTGGTTAAGAATCCGCTTGCCAATGCAGGGGACACGGGTTCGAGCCCTGCTCCAGGAAGATCCCACATGCCACGGAGCAACTAAGCCCGTGCGCCACAACTACTGAATCTGCGCTCTAGAGCCCGCGAGCCACAACTACTGAAGCCCGCATGCCACAACTACTGAAGCCCGCACGCCTAGAGTCCGTGCTCTGCAACAAGAGAAGCCACCCAATGAGAAGCCCACACACCGCAACGAAGAGTAGCCCCCGCTCACTGCAACTGGAGAAAAGCCCGCGCGCAGCAACTAAGACCTAACGTGGCCAAAAATAAAAATAAATAAATAACTATTTAAAAAGATCCCACGTGCTGCAACTAAAGACCTGGCGTGAGCCAAAAATAAATATTTTTTTAAAATCTTGGGAAGGGTTGGGAGTTCTAGAGGTTCCCAATTTGGCACACCCAGAAATCACTTTCCTATGCTGTTATGTGCTTCACCCAGTCAAGAAGGCCGCCTCCTTTCTCCAAATCATAATAAATCCATCTTGGTAATGCCCTTGAGAAGGACAGAAAGCTCCTCGGGGAATGGGCCTGGTCCCATGTGTCTGCCCTGCAACGTGGCATAACCTGGCAGTTTCAGACAAATCCCTCCATCTCCTCTGTGCGCCATGACACTTAAAACAGATCTTTCACCAGATCTGGTTTCCTGGAGTTAATGTTTCTCCCGAGCCTGCCTTTGGAAATGGGGCCTGAAGTTCTTGAATACGGCCCTGTGTCCAGAAGGCCTAGCCCTCGGCAGAGCGCCTGGTCCCCCCAGGGCAGATCATCGGTGCTTTACATGCTTGCCCTGAGAGGATCCCTCCTGATGCCTCAGTTTGAGGACAGGGCTGCTTACATTCCTGGAAGCGTAGACAATATCAGGAAGCTTTCCCGATCTGCCCCTTGTTCATTGTGTACAAATACCCTTTGAGTCTGTGCAGTTTTCTCGGCTGCTGTGCCTGCTGCCAGTATTGCCCCTTAGGCAGTGGTTACTGCAATGACAGCTTCTGTGAGCCCATGAACTCTCCACAGACCACTCACAAGCTGGGGACCGTGACCCGTACAATTTGTCCAGACTGGCTTCCACATCACAGGGTCTGAGCAAGATGTGGGTGAAAAAGCATCTGCCTCTTCTGCCAAGTCTCCAGAAGTTTCCCTGGCAGGGTGCAACCTCTGTTAAAAAACTGTCCAGACACTGAACCAGGAATGTGTGGCAGCAGACTCAAGAAGCAGCTTCTCTGCCTTTTGAGAGAGAAGCGAAGTATTTGGGTGATTGGGACTACTGCGTGGGGCTGAGCTTGGTGGAGAAATATACAGGTAGGCCCTTCGTTTCTGACGTTGCTTCCTCAGCCGGGGGATGCTCCCCTCCACTCCCACACTGGGGCCTCTTAATCTCCATGTTTGTAGCATCAAGCAGAGAGAGAAAGTATGCAACAACTTGGAAAGCTACATCCTCACCAGGTTACCCCTATTTCTCCAATTCATTCATCAGGCATCTGTGGGGAACCCCTACTGTATGCCAGATACTATTCTGCATGCTAGGGATACAGTAAAGGGTAAATCATTCATTCAACAAGTATTGAGTCTCCATTCTACGCCAGACATGATTCTAGCTACTGAAGATTTAAAAAACACCATAAACAAAACAAAGATCCTTGCCCTTGTGGAGCTGACATTCCAGTGGGGCTGAGAGGCAATAAGCATAAGAAGTAAATGATCCAGTATGTTAGAAGATGCTAACAGCCATGGGGCTGGGTGGGGGGGAGCGGGGAGAAAGTACAGCAGGGTAAAGGGGATCCAGAGTGGGCAATATTCATAGGATGGCCAGGGAAGGCTTTACTACAAAGGTGACATTTGAGAAAATATATGAAGTGAGGGAGAGTCATGCAGCTATCTGGAGAGTGGTCTGAGTCAGGAAACAGAAAGTGCAAAGGCCCTGTGGTGGCACCATTGCTGGTGTGTTTGAGGAATAGTGAGGCCAGTGTGGCTGCAGGGGAGTAAATGAGGGAGAGGGGATGTAGGAGGTCAGGTCCGAGAGGTACTATGGTGCTTTGAGGGCCACATGCAATGTTCTGACTGAGGTGACAATCATAAATCTCCATGCAGCCACTGCCAGAGACTGCCTGTTGATGCCACCCCCACCCCCACAGCCACATTAAATACAGCTGCCCATCAAGTGCTTTGGTCAGTCTGGCTGATTTCCACTGTCAGGAACTGACTCTCCCACTGGCTGCCCAGTGGGGCTGCTGGAACTTCCTGGAAGGCTTACTTCTCTGTCAGTGCCAGTGGGGTACTTTGAGGCATTGCCTCAAACTTGGGAAGCAACTTCCTTCCCAGGCCTCGGAGGAATCCTCAGCACTTCCACACCCCACCCCACCCCACCCCCATCTTTAACCGCTTCTCTGGAAGAGTTATTGTCTGAAAACAGACACCACCAGCTAAAGAGGAGAAGCACTAAATGTATCCTGTTTCCCCACAGCATCTCAAAAGAGGACTAAATGCCACAACGTTGCTCACTAATCTTTTGGTAGTACTGATTTTCCTTATAACCTCATCCCATCCTTGTCTTCAAAAGTGCTTTAAGTCCTTGGGGAATTGCAAATTAAAAACAACAATGAAAAAAAATAAAACAACGATGAGCTACCACTACACACCTATGAGAATGGCAAACATCCAACACACTGACAATACCAAATACTGGTGAGGATGTGGAACAACAGGAACTTTCATTCATTACTGGTAGGAATGCAAAATGGTACAGCCACTCTGGAAGACCGTCTGGCCATTTCTTAAAAAACTAAACATACTCTTACCATATGATCCAGCAATCACACTCCTTGATATTTACCCAAAGAAGCTGAAAACATATCCACACAAATACGTGCACATGGATATTTATAGCAGCTTTATTCATAAGTGCCAAAACTTGGAAGCAACCACAATTGTCCTTCAGTAGGTGAATGGATAAAGGAACTGTAGTACATCCAGACAATAGAATATTATTCAGTGCTAAAAAGAAATGAGCTATATAGCCATGAAAGGAAACTTAAATGCATATTACTAAGTGAAAGAAATCAATCTGAAAACGCTACATACTGAATGTTTCCAACAATATGACATTCTGCAAAGGTCAATACTATGGTGACAGTAAAAAGTGGTTGCCAGGAGTTAGAGAGTAAGGGAGGGGTGAATAGGCAGAGCACAGAGGAATTTACTGCAATGAAACTACTTTGTATGCTACTTTAATGGTCGATATGTGCCATACATTTGTGAAAACCCACAGAATATGCAACACAAAGTGTGAACCCTAATGTAAACTAGGGACTTTTGGTGACAATGATGTACTATTGTCAACAAATGTAGGTTCATTGATTGTAATAAATGTACCACCGTGGTGCGAGATGTCAATAGTGGGGGAAGATGTGCATGGAGGTAGGGGCAGGGGTGTATTTTCTACTCAGTTTTGCTATGAATCTAAAACTGCTCTAAAAAATAAAGCTGATTCTTTTAAAAAAGCGCTTTAAGAATCTTTATGAAAATTAGAGATACACCACCCCCTTTGTCTTTGCCATATCCTATTAATAAACTGTTTTCAAAAAGCAGTTCTTATTTTTTATTTTTCTATTATTATTATTATTTTGCGGTACGCGGGCCTCTCACTGTTGTGGCCTCTCCCGTTGCGGAGCACAGGCTCCGGACGCGCAGGCTCAGCGGCCATGGCTCACTAGCCCAGCCGCTCCGCGGCATGTGGGATCTTCCCGGACCGGGACACGAACCCGTGTCCCCTGCACTGGCAGGCAGACTCTCAATCACTGCACTACCAGGGAAGCCCAAAAAGCAGTTCTTATATATTCTAGATACAGATACTTTATCAGATATATGCTTTGCAAGTATTTTCTCCCAGTCTCTGGCTTGTCTTTTCATTCTCTTAATGTCTTTTGAAAAGCAGAAATGTTCAATTTTGATGAAGTCAAATTTATCAATTTGTTCTTTCTGGATTGTCCTTTTGATGTCATATCTAAGAAATCTTCACCTAATCCAAGATCACAAAGGTTTTCTAGAAGTTTTATAGTTCTAGATTATATGTTTAGGTCTTTAATCCATGTTGAATTAATTTTTGTGTGTGGTGGGAGGTATGGATCCAGGCTCATTCTTTTGGGTATGGATATCCAACTGTTCCAGCACCATTTGTTGAAAAGACTACCCTTCCTCCACTGCATTGCTTTCCACTTTTTCAAAAATCAGTTATCCACCACAAAGGAAAGAAAAAGATCAGTTGTCCACATATTTTTGGATTGATTTCTGGACTCTGTTTTGTTCTATTGGTATATTTATCTATCTGTATGCCAGTATCATGCTGTATTGATAACTATAGCTTTATAATGATTCTTTTTTCAAATTTAATTTATTTTTAGCTGCGTTGGGTCTTTGTTGCTGTGCGCAGGCTTTCTCTAGTTGCGGAGAGCAGGGGCTACTCTTCACTGCGGTGCACGGGCTTCTCATTGTGGTGGCTTCCCTTGTTGCGAAGCACAGGCTCTAGGCCTGCGGGCTCAGTAGTTGTGGCTCGTGTGCTCTAGAGCGCAGGCTCAGTAGTTGTGGTGCACGGACTTAATTGCTCTGTGGCATGTGGGATCTTCCTGGACCAGGGCTTGAACCTGTGTCTCCTGCATTGGCAGGTGGATTCTTAACCACTGCACCACCAGGGGAGTCCTATAATGATTCTTGAAATCAGGTAGGATTAGCCCTGCAACTTTGTTATTCTTTTGCAGAGTTGCTTCGGCTATTCTAGGTCTTTTACATTTCTATATGAATTTTAGAATCTTTTTGTCAATTTCTACTACAAAAGAGCCTACTGGGATTGGATCAAACCTATAGATCAATTTGGGAAGAATTAACACGTTAATAATATTTAGCCTTCCAACCCATGAACAAGGTCCATTTATACATGTCTTTAATTTGTCTCAGCAGTTTTCCTAGTCTTCGGTGTATAAGTATTGTACTGAAGAAAAAAAGGATAAATGTCTTGTCAGATTTATCCCTAAGTATTTAATATTTCTTGATATTATTGTACATATTATTTTTTGAATTTTATTTTTTTTATACAGCAGGTCCTTATTAGTCATCAATTTTATACACATCACTGTATACATATCAATTCAAATCGCCCAATTCAGCACACCACCATCCCCCCCCGCGGCTTTCCCCCCTTGGTGTCCATACGTTTGTTCTCTACATCTGTGTCTCAACTTCTGCCCTGCAAACCAGTTCATCCATACCATTTTTCTAGGTTCCACATACATCCGTTAATACACAATATTTGTTTTGCTCTTTCTGACTTCACTCTGTATGACAGTCTCTAGATCCATCCACGTTTCAACAAATGACTCAATTTCGTTCCTTTTTATGGCTGAGTAATATTCCATTGTATATATGTACCACTTCTTCTTTATCCATTCGTCTGTCGATGGGCATTTAGGTTGCTTCCATGACCTGGCTATTGTAAATAGTGCTGCAATGAACATTGGGGTGCATGTGTCTTTTTGAATTATGGTTTTCTCTGGGTATATGCCCAGTAGTGGGATTGCTGGATCATATGGTAATTCTATTTTTAGTATTTTAAGGAAGCTCCATACTGTTCTCCATAGTGGCTGTATCAATTTACATTCCCAACAACAGTGCAAGAGGGTTCCCTTTTCTCCACACCCTCTCCAGCATTTGTTGTTTGTAGATTTTCTGATGATGCCCATTCTAACTGGTGTGAGGTGATACCTCATTGTAGTTCTGATTTGCATTTCTCTAATAATTAGTGATGTTGAGCAGCTTTTCATGTGCTTCTTGGCCATGTGTATGTCTTCTTTGGAGAAATGTCTATTTAGGTCTTCTGCCCATTTTTGGACTGGGTTGTTTGTTTCTTTAATATTGAGCTGCATGAGCTGTTTATATATTTTGGAGATTAATCCTTTGTCCATTGATTCATTTGCAAATATTTTCTCCCATTCTGAGGGTTGTCTTTTCATCTTGTTTATGATTTCCTTTGCTGTGCAAAAGCTTTTAAGTTTCATTAGGTCCCATTTGTTTATTTTTCTTTTTATTTCCATTACTCTAGGAGGTGGATCAAAAAGGATCTTGCTGTGATTTATGGCAAAGAGTGTTCTTCCTATGTTTTCCTCTAAGAATTTCATAGTGTCCCATCTTACACTTAGGTCTAGAATCCATTTTGAGTTGATTTTTGTGTACGGTGTTAGGGAGTGTTCTAATTTCATTCTTTTACATGTAGCTGTCCAGTTTTCCCCACACCACTTATTGAAGAGACTCGTTCTCCACTGTATATCCTTGCCTACTTTGTCATAGATTAGTTGACCATAGGTGCGTGGGTTTATCTCTGGGCTTTCTATCTTGTTCCATTGATCTATGTTTCTGTTTTTGTGCCAGTACCATGTTGTCTTGATTACTGTAGCTTTGTAGTATAGTCTGAAGTCAGGGAGTCTGATTCCTCCAGCTCCTTTTCTTCGCTCAAGACTGCTTTGGCTCTTCAGAGTCTTTTGTGTCTCCATACAAATTTTAAGATTTTTTGTTCTAGTTCCGTAAAAAATGCCATTGGTAGTTTGATAGGGATTGTGTAGAGTCTGTAGATTGCTTTGGGTAGTATAGTCATTTTCACAATATTGATTCTTCTAATCCAAGAACATGGTGTGTCTCTCCATCTGTTGGTATCATCTTTAATTTCTTTCATCAGTGACTTATACTTTTCTGTATACAGGTCTTTTGTCTCCCTAGGTAGGTTTATTCCTAGGTATTTTATTCTTTTTGTTGCAATGGTAAATGCGAGTGTTTCCATAATTTCTCTTTCAGATTTTGCATCATTAGTGTATAGGAATGCCAGAGATTTCTGTGCATTAATTTTGTATCCTGCAACTTTACCAAATTCATTGATTAACTCTAGTAGTTTTCTGGTGGCATTTTTAGGATTCTCTATGTATAGCATCATGTCATCTGCAAACACTGACAGTTTTACTTCTTCTTTTCCAATTTGTATGCCTTTTATTTCCTTTTCTTCTCTGACTGCCGTGGCTAGGACTTCCAAAAGTATGTTGAAAAATAGTGGTGAGAGTGGACATCCTTGTCTTGTTCCTGATCTTAGAGGAAATGCTTTCAGTTTTTCACCATTGAGAATGATGTTTGCTGTGGGTTTTTCGTATACGGTACACGTATACGTATACGTATATGTATATACGTATATAGGTTCCCTCTATGCCCACTTTCTGGAGAGTTTTTCTCATAAATGGGTGTTGAATTTTGTCAAAAGCTTTTTCTGCATCTATGGAGATGATCATATGGTTTTATTCTTCAATTTGTTAATATGGTGTATCACATTGATTGATTTGTGTATATTGAAGAATCCTTGCATCCCTGGGATAAATCCCAGTTGATCGTGGTGTATGATCCTTTTAATGTGTTGTTGGATTCTGTTTGCTAGTATTTTGTTAAGGACTTTTGCATGTATATTCATCAGTGATATTGTTCTGTAATTTTCTTTTTTTGTAGTATCTTTGCCTGGTTTTGGTATCAGGGCGATGGTGGCCTCATAGAATGAGTTTGGGAGTGTTCCTTCCTCTGCACTTTTTTGGAAGAGTTTGAGAAGGATAGGTATTAGCTCTTCTCTAAATGTTTGATAGAATTCACCTGTGAAGCCATCTGGTCCTGGACTTTTGTTCATTGGAAGATTTTTAATCACAGTTTCAATTTCATTACTTGTGATTAGGCTGCTCGTATTTTATATTTCTTCCTGGTTTAGTCTTGGAAGGTTATACCTTTCTAAGAATTTGTCCATTTCTTCCATGTAGTCGATTTTATTGGCATAGAGTTGCTTGTAGTAGTCTCTTAGGATGCTTTG
>NW_021702754.1:0-11746 GCF_005190385.1 Monodon monoceros
AAAATCCTTTTTGACCCACCTCCTAGAGAAATGGAAATTAAAACAAAAATAAACAAATGGGACCTAACGAAACTTCAAAGCTTTTGCACAGCAAAGGAAACCATAAACAAGACCAAAAGACAACCCTCAGAATGGGAGAAAATATTTGTAAATGAAGCAGCTGACCAAGGATTAATCTCCAAAATTTATAAGCAGCTCATGCAGCTCAATAACAAAAAACCAAACAGCCCAATCCAAAAATGGGCAGAAGACCTAAATAGACATTTCTCGAAAGAAGATATACAGACTGCCAACAAACACATGAAAGAATGCTCAACATCATTAATCATTAGAGAAATGCAAATCAAAACTACAATGAGATATCATCTCACACCAGTCAGAATGGCCATCATCAAAAATTCTAGAAACAACAAATGCTGGAGAGGGTGTGGAGAAAAGGGAACACTGTTGCACTGCTGGTGGGAATGTGAATTGGTACAGCCACTATGGAGAACAGTATGGAGGTTCCTTAAAAAACTACAAATAGAACTACCATATGACCCAGCAATCCCACTACTGGGCATATACCCTGAGAAAACCAAAATTCAAAAGGAGTCATGTACCAAAATGTTCACTGCAGCTCTATTTACAATAGCTCGGAGATGGAAACAACCTAAGTGTCCATTATCGGATGAATGGATAAAGAAGATGTGGCACATATATACAATGGAATATTACTCCGCCATAAAAAGAAACGAAATTGAGCTATTTGTAATGAGGTGGATGGACCTAGAGTCTGTCATACAGAGTGAAGTAAGTCAGAAAGAGAAAGACAAATACCGTATGCTAACACATATATATGGAATTTAAGAAAAAAAAAAGTCATGAAGAACCTAGGGGTAAGACAGGAATAAAGACACAGACCTACTAGAGAACGGACTTGAGGATATGGGGAGGGGGAAGGGTAAGCTGTGACAAAGTGAGAGCGTGGCATGGACATATATACACTACCAAACGTAAAATAGATAGCTAGTGGGAAGCAACCGCATAGCACAGGGAGATCAGCTCGGTGCTGTGACCACCTAGAGGCGTGGGATAGGGAGGGTGGGAGGGAGGGAGACGCAAGAGGGAAGAGATATGGGAACATATGTATATGTATAACTGATTCACTTTGTTATAAAGCAGAAACTAACACACCATTGTAAAGCAATTATACTCCAATAAAGTTGTAAAAAAAAACCAAGATTATTTCCCCACATTGAGCAGTGGTGAGGCAGTGTGGAGCCCCTGGTCTTTTCCATCATTCTTTTTTTTTTTTTTTTTGGTCGAGTGGCATGTGGGATCTCAGTTCCCCGACCAGGGATCGAATCCACGCCCCCTGCAGTGGAAGCACGGAGTCCCAACCACTGGACCTCTTAGGAAATCCCTCCTTTTCCATCGTTCTTTATTTGAAGAGATCATGCTGCTTTTCAAAGGTAGTGGGTATAAATCTATCATGGATAGATATTATTCCAAATTCTATTGCTATAGTAAAGGGCACTATTTTTAATTCCAGGGAAATTTCATATGAGGGATTAGAGAGCAATAGCTGACTTTGGTACAACTAAAATAATAAATAAATTAATGGTTTTTCCTTTCAAAGAAAAGGAGACAAGTTTCTCTTAAATTATTAATGACATCACTATTCAAATAAAAATTTAATGATTACATTCATATACTTTCCAAGATTTATTTTTAAAATTCAGATTTTTTTCTACTTGGATAATACATTTATTAGTTTATTTATAAGGGAAGCAGCAAACACATTATGCTTTGACATTTAAGAAGCATTTAGACAGGGGCAATGACCAAGATGGTAGAGTAGGAAGACCCTGAGCTCACCTCGTCCCACAGCACACCAAAATTACAACTCTTTACAGAGCAACAACTGATAAGAAAGACCAGCCGACTAGCAGAAAAAATCGTCTACAACTAAAGATACAAAGAAGGAACCACAACAAGACGGGTAGGAGGGGCGGAGATGAGGTACAGTCAAGACTCCTGAGCAGGCTACCCACAAATGACAGAATAATCACAATTGCAGAGGGTCTCCCCAAGGAGCAAAGGGTCCAAGCACAGCATCAGGCTCCCCAGTCCAGGGGACCTGCACTGGGAAGATAAGCCTCCAGAAGGTTTAGGTTTGAAGACCAGTTGGGAGACCCAGAGTGTTGTGGGAAATAGAGACTTCACTCTTAAAGGGTGCACACAAAATCTCACACACTCTGGGAACCAGGGCAGAAGCAGTTATTTGAAAGGAGCCTAGGTCAGACCCACCTGCCGGTCTTGGAAAGCCTCCTGGATAGGCAGGAAGCAACTGCAGCTCAACCTGGGGACACAGACACTGGCAGCAACAATTTTGGGGAGCGTGTTCTACCACAGGGACATTTGTGCTGGCAAGTGCCATTTTGGAATCCTCCCTGGAGCTTATTAGCTCTGAGACCTGGCTCCACCCACAAGCCTGTCAGCACTAGTACTGGGACACCTCAGGCCAAGCAACTAGCTGGGCAGGAACACAGTCCCACCTACCAACAGGACTACTGCTTTAAGAACCCCTAAGCCCACAGGCAGCCTGAGGTATGGCCCTGTCCACCAGAGGGCCCAGGACCTGGTCTCATACACCAGGGCGCCGGCACTAGCCCTGGGACCCCAGGGCCTCAGCTCTACCCACCAGCAGGCCAACACCAGCTCTAGGACCCTGGGTCCTGCAGCCTGAAACCCCAGGACCTGGCCTCAGCCAACCGAGGGGAGGCACCAGCCCTGGGATCCCCTGGGCCCTGGCCCCACCCACCAGTGGGTGGATACCACTCCCAGGACCACCAAAGTCCCCCCACAGCCTACCATGTCAGAACCCAGCCAACCCACAAACAGGCCAACAACAGTTCTGGGACACCTTGGGCTTCTTAGCCAGCCACTCCAGGATCTAGCCCCACTCACCAGTGAGCCTATAATAGCTTTGGGATACCCAAGATCCTATAGCCAGCTGTGTCAGGAACCAGCCTCACCCAGTAGCATGCAGACACCACCCCAGGACCATCCCAGGCCCCAGATTTCCCCACCAGCAGGTCAACACCAGCACCAGGACCCCCAGGGCTGTGCAGCCAGAGAACCCAGGACCTGGCTCTGCCTACCCCAGGCTTACACCAGTTCTGAGACACCTTGGACCTCTCAGCCAGCCATCCTGGGATGCAGCCCCACTCACCAATGGGCTGAAAGCATTTTGGGACACTCCAGGACATTCAGTGAGATGCATCATGAACAGGCCCTGCCCACCAGCAGGCCAACACTTGATCCAAGACCCCCAGCCCCACAAACACTGGATCCCAGGTCCACCCACCAGTGCGCCAGCACTAGCCCCTGGACTCCCCAAGGCACTACACCCAGCTGCCTCATGACCCAACCCTGTTCACCAGCTGCCAGCAGCTTCTGCACAAAGCAGGTCTGGCAACCAAGTGACCGAGGCAGGGGAGGGGGTGGGAACAGCCATGCCTACCAGACCATCCACAGTATTCAGCCCACCACAGTAGAAGGACCCACACAGTCCACATAGGGGGCACCCCAAGAGCATATAACACTGGTGATGAGAGGTGAGTGTGCTGCTGGGACACATAAGACATCTTCTACAAAAGGCCACTTCTCCAAGGTTGGAAAACATAACCAACCTACAAAATATATAGAAATAAAAACAGCAAATTAGGCAAAATGAGGTGACAAAGAAATATCTTCCAAACAAAGGAACAAGATAAAACCCAAGAACTAAGTGAAGCAGAGATAAACAATCTACCTGATAAAGAATTCAAGGTAATGACTGTAAAGATGTTCAAAGAACATGGTAGAAGATAGGATGAACAGATTGAGAAATTAGAAGTTTTTAACAAAGATTTAGAAAATACTAAGAAGGACCAAACAGATATGAAGAAATACAATAACTAAAATAAGAAATACACTAGAAGGAATCAATAGTAGCTTAGTTGATACACAGGAACAGATCAGCTAGCTGGAAACAGAGTAGTGGAAATCACTGAAGCTGAACAGAAAAAAAAAGAACAAAAAATAAAAAAATGAGGACAGTTTAAGAGACCTGTGTGACAACATCAAGCATACTAACATTCACATTATAGTGGTCCCAGAAGGAAAAAAGAGAGAGAAAGTGACAGAGAATATATTTGAGGATATAAGAGCTGAAAACTTCCCTAACCCAGGAAAGGAAATAGACATTCAGGTCAGAGGTAGGAGAGCTGGGAAGCCAATACTCAAGTTCCCAAAAAAATTTCTCATGGCAGACTCTGGTGAGATCACCTACAGGAAATTGCCTAGAAAACTATTCAGGTTAACATATTTCAACAAGGGTGTGGAAACAATTTTTGTTTGTTTTTATGCAGGAAACAAAATAATTTAAAATACATGTATGTGTAAACATACATGTACATGTGTATGTGTGTATACATAGTGTGTATACATACACATATATGTATGTATACATATGTATATTTATCTATGTATATACATACGTGCTGTGTATGTGTGTGTCCTAAAAAAGATAAAACTATGGCTAAAAGTACCAGTCTACAGTGAGAGAGGTATTCAAATGTACCATAAAGCTATCCCTTTTCAGGACTTTGCTTTTACATCTCATAAATAAGCTCAGTCAATGTCTCAAACAATGATAGTCAAATTCTGGAATAACTACATGACCCTGCACCTTCAGCCCTTCAAATGCAGTGGAAATTAGTTCGTGGTAAATGGAAATACTACTTGATTAAATAGGAAAGTGTCTGAAGTCTGACTTCAGGTCTAGCCTCAATTTGCCATTATGAGCTGTGTGACTGTGGACAAGCTACTTTGTTTCTCTGAGGCTCTGCCCTCTCATTTGTAAGCTGAAAGGAATGGACTAGATATCTGGCTCTAAGATAAGGCTAGACACATGTTGTAAGGGAAAAAGATTTTTTGTCTGACTCACCCTTCTCTTTAAGGTGTACATTAGGTCTGGGTGAAAGTGTTACCATGCTTCTGGGCTGTTTTATACCATGCTTGCAAACGTGTCCAAGAGCTGCCCCCAACTTTATCTTTGCAACTTATCTTCTACTCTCCCTAAACGGGGTCTACAGCCAATAAACCTGGACCACCTGCTGCTTGTGGCAGCTGGTCACACTTTCTCAGGCTTTGTTCATAGGACCTTCTCCACCTGTTACATCCTCTGTCTCTTTCCTTCAACATCACCTCAGTGAAGACTTTCCTGAATAGTCCCATCACAAAACAGCTGTAGCATGCCATCAATCACATTCCTTCTTATATCTTAATCTTGTATGCATGGCTTCATCTTGTTGCCAAGTGGTATGTTACTTTGGAGCAAAGGCCACCTCATATTCACTTCTGTATCACCCAGAACACCTCACAACAGGTACACAGTACCATGATGCAAAAATTATGAGAAAAAACTTTGAAGTCAGATAGGCCTGCATTCAAATATCTGTGTGCCCTTAGATGAGTTTCTTAACTTTGCTAAGCTTTTTGCCCTGTGCTGTAAATGGGGTATTAATTCCTATTTTATTACAATTGTTATGAAGAGAAAATAAAAATTAAAATGTGGCATAGTACTGGAATTATCACTAGTACTAAACACTTTCTAAATGAATCAGTGGACCAAGAGATTAATCAAGTGTGAATGACTTATAAAACCCCATTTACAGATTTTTTTTGCTAATTGGAAGCCTTTATTTACCTAATCACAGTAGTAAAACATTGTTTTCCCCTTTACTGTTTCACAGCCAGGACTTGGGTACAAGTCTGCGTTATATCTCAGTTTCTCCCATGGAGGTTTGAGTTTGGCAGATGGTTTCATATCCTCTCTTCTGCCTAAGGAAGGAAAGTATGCAGTGAATTCCATGGCCAAGAAACTGAGATATTGAGGCTGAAATAGTTGGAAGCAATTATTTATATGGGGTGACTTATACCCTTTATTAGGAAAATTCAAAATTAATAATGTTTTGATGACCTTAAAAGCATTTAATTTCAGTAACTAAATCCTAGCAAAGGAAAAGATCTTAATACAAGTGTTAGGTCCTCTCTGTTATAAACATTAATTGAGTTGAAATTAATGAAATATATTAAACAAACTAAACTCTAAGCCTCAGTTCTATTTAGGGCTCAAAAAGTGTCCCCTCTTTTTCTGATCACACATAGACACACTTTCTTCTCAGTTTTATCCCTGTATTCTTTTAATGCAGATCACGGCTAAAGTCATATTGGGTGACTATGGGGTACTTATCCAATATCCCATATCTACTGTCAATTTAAAACACACCCTTCAGCTGGGTGTACTAATCCTGTAGCATTTATTTCTAATATCTTATGTAATGTTTTTTCTACTCCCTTAAGCTCTGAGTAGTTACACCATTAATATATGTGATGGTAGCAGGGAGTTAGAGAGAGAAGAGTATGGGTTCCATGTATCTTAAATGTGGATTAAAATCCATTTTTTCCCCACACCTCTTTTCTCTAAGATTAACTTTACTTCTTCTGAGGCTGTACATGGCCTCAGAAGTTGCTCATCCTAGAGCAACTCAGAAATTGACAGATTAATCACTCTGTGGGCTTTTTAAATGTTGCCGATTCTTCTCAATGAAAGTCAACTCCTTATTCTGCATAATGTATTTGCTGAGCTCAGGAATTAACACCTGATTTGTTCAAGTTATGTTTCTATAACCTCCTCTTTGGTTCGAATGAAAAGATTGCCAAATTGTGAGAATGGACTACAGGGAATAGAAGGCAATCTAAATTATCTGATAGTGCCTGTAATGCAGAAGTATTACTCCTTGCCCTCCTATCCCTCCAATTACCACAAACATTAAGATATAATGAATACACACAAGTTATAACAATAAAAAGAATTAAAAACAAAAATTAAAGCCAAAAGCAATAATCAACTAAGGAGAAACAATGATTGAGTTTTGGGACCTCTCTGGTGGTCCAGTGGTAGAGAATCCGCCTTCCAATGCAAGGGATGTGGATTCAATCCCTGGTCAGGGAACTAAGATCCCACATGCTGCTGGGCAACTAAGCCACGTGCCACAACTACTGAGCTCTCACACCACAATGGAATGCTGCAACTAAGACCCGATGCAGCCAAAAAAATAATAATAATAAATAAATAAATATTTTAAAAAAATGATTTAGTTTCCTGTTATTATTTTGAAACCAATGGTCAATGAAAATCATCAAGTTTCTTTCTTGATGTGTAATTTATTATGCTAGCTTCAGTTTCACACAAATTATCAATGTTAAGTAATATTTGTAAAACAAATGTATCAAGTTAAAAGAGAAAAATTTGTATCAGAACATATAACTGATAGGGATATGCCAGTTCCTTACCCTTGGTGCTGCTCTGTGTGAAATTAGAGTGGTAGATTTTGCACTATATCAGTTTTAAATCATCAAATACAAATTAATTTAAAAATATAATCTCTATTAAACATAGTGTTGCACCTATTCAATTTAACAAAAACTAACAGAAACAAATGCTACTATTTCTCCTAAAATGGCTGGTTTTGAGCCCACTCAAGTTTTTCTAAAACAAAAACACTGAAGAAGAAATTCAGTAGTACAAGTCCTGGGCCAAACTTCATCACTACCACCTCCCCTATTACAAAAGGAGCTCCCGACTTCTAAGCTTCAGCTAACACTAAAGCTCTCTGTTAACACGATTCTACAGCTTAAAAACATCACGTTTAGGGCTTCCCTGGTGGCGCAGTGGTTGAGAGTCCACCTGCCGATGCAGGGGACACGGGTTCACGCCCCGGTCTGGGAAGATTCCACATGCTGCGGAGCATCTGGGCCCGTGAGCGATGGCCGCTGAGCCTGCGCTTCCGGAGCCTGTGCTCCGCAACAGGAGAGGCCACAACAGTGACAGGCCCACGTACCACAAAAAAAATAAAAATAAAACACCACGTTTACACTCAAGGGGGATTTATAGATACCAATTTTTCATGAGTGTGTAAACAGATATGTTAATGTCATGGCAACCAAAAATGTATCGAGTTAAATACTTTGCTGGTAAATGACCTAGTGATTTTTCAAATACTATCTTTTTACACATCTGAGATAAACAGGCTGAGGAGTATTCTGTATAATAAAACAAATGTTAATGCCTGTAAATGGTTTAATAGTGACCTTCTGAGAGGTTTTCACAATTCTAAGATTGAATTGTGAAACACCAGTAGCTATACCAAACCATAGTGAATCCCACCCAAAATGACCTAGATGCTCCAGAAATAAAAATGCAGTGAAAACCGTGGGAAAAAGAAAATCTTAAATTGCAGCCACTGAAAGAATTAAATCACACCCTAAAAGAAGTAAACCCACTAATTATTTTCTTACAGAAAATAGCCAGAACAAGGGACGAGAATAGGCAATATAGGTAAGCCACCATCTTGCAGGAAAGAAACTCAATATTCTAGAAAGTGTGTCTTATTTTGTAACTTTCAGGACCAAATTAACTTTATTTTGTCATATTTTAATATAATGTAAAATTTCTCTGAGAATTTTATTTATAGAATTCTGAATGACAGTCAATACTCTTGAAAATAATTATAACTATAGGTCCAGCTAAATGGCTTTCAAAACAAAACATGATCACTCTAAAACACACAAACATATATGGTACCCTATACAGCACAATCTTCAGGGAACCAAAAATTAATGCAGAACCAGAAGGGAGTGGCAGGACATACTGAGAGTGATGAAGGAGAAAAACCTGCAACCAATATTACTCTACCCAGCAAGGATCTCATTCAGATTTGATGGAGAAATTAAAACCTTTACAGACAAGCAAAAGCTGAGAGAGTTCAGCACCACCAAACCAGCTTTACAACAAATGCTAAAGGAACTTCTCTAGACAAGAAACACAAGAGAAGGAAAAGACCTATAATAACGAACCCAAAACAATTTAGAAAATGGGAATAAGAACATACATATTGATAATTACCTTAAATGTAAATGGACTAAATGCTCCCACCAAAAGACACAGATTGGCTGAATGGATACAAAAACAGGACCCTTATATATGCTGTCTACAAGAGACCCACTTCATACCTAGAGACACATACAGACTGAAAATAAGGGGATGGAAAAAGATATTCCATGCAAATGGAAACCAAAAGAAAGCTGGAGTAGCAATTCTCATATCAAACAAAATAGACTTTAAAATAAAGACTATTAGAAGAGACAAAGAAGGACACTACATAATGATCAAGGGATCGATCCAAGAAGATATAACAATTGTAAATATTTATGCACCCAACATAGGAACACCTCAATACATAAGACAAATACTAACAGCCATAAAAGGGGATATTGACAGTAACACATTCATAGTAGGGGACTTTAACACCCCACTTTCACCAATGGATAGATCATCCAAAATGAAAATAAATAAGGAAACACAAGTTTTAAATGATACATTAAACAAGATGGACTTAATTGATATTTATAGGACACTATATCCAAAAATAACAGAATACACATTTTTCTCAAGTGCTCATGGAACATTCTCCAGGATAGATCATATCTTGGGTCACAAATCAAGTCTTGGTAAATATAAGAAAATTGAAATTGTATCAAGTATCTTTTCCGACCACAACGCCATGAGGCTAGATACCAATTACAGGAAAAGATCTGTAAAAAACACAAACACATGGAGGCTAAACAATACACTACTTAATAACGAAGTGATCACTGAAGAAATCAAAGAGGAAATAAAAAAATACCTAGAAACAATTGACAATGGAGACACAATGACCCAAATCCTACGGGATGCAGCAAAAGCAGTTCTAAGGGGGAAGTTGATAGCAATACAAGCCCACCTTAAGAAGCAGGAAACATCTCGAATAAACAACCTAACCTTGCACCTCAAGCAATTAGAGAAAGAAGAACAAAAAAACCCCAAAGCTAGCAGAAGGAAAGAAATCATAAAAATCAGATCAGAAATAAATGAAAAAGAAATGAAGGAAACAATAGCAAAGATCAGTAAAACTAAAAGCTTGTTCTTTGAGAAGATAAACAAAATAGATAAACCATTAGTCAGACTCATCAAGTAAAAAAGGGAGAAGACTCAAATCAATAGAATTAGAAATGAAAAAGGAGAAGTAACAACTGACACTGCAGAAATACAAAAGATCATGAGAGATTACTACAAGCAACTCTATGCCAATAAAATGGACAATCTGGAAGAAATGGACAAATTCATAGAAATGCACAACCTGCCGAGACTGAACCAGGAAGAAATAGAAAATATGAACAGACCAATCACAAGCACTGAAATTGAAACTGTGATTAAAAATCTTCCAACAAACAAAAGCCCAGGACCAGATGGCTTCACAGGCAAATTCTATCAAACATTTAGAGAAGAGTTAACACCTATCCTTCTCAAACTCTTCCAAAATATAGCAGAGGGAGGAACACTCCCAAATTCCTTCTACTAGGCCACCATCACCTTGATACCAAAACCAGACAAGGATGTCACAAAGAAAGAAAACTACAGGCCAATATCACTGATGAACATAGATGCAAAAATCCTCAACAAAATACCAGCAAACAGAATCCAACAGCACATTAAAAGGATCATACACCATGATCAAGTGGGGTTTATTCCAGGAATGCAAGGATTCTTCAATATACGGAAATCAATCAATGTGATAAACCATATTAACAAATTGAAGGAGAAAAACCATATGATCATCTCAATAGATGCAGAGAAAGCTTTTGACAAAATTCAACACCAATTTATGATAAAAACCCTGCAGAAAGTAGGCATAGAGGGAACTTTCCTCAACATAATCAAGGCCATATATGACAAGCCCACAGCCAACATCATCCTCAATGGTGAAAAACTGAAAGCATTTCCACTAAGATCAGGAACAAGACAAGGTAGCCCACTCTCACCATTCTTATTCAACATAGTTTTGGAAGTTTCAGCCACAGCAATCAGAGAAGAAAAGGAAATAAAAGGAATCCAAATTGGAAAAGAAGAAGTAAAGCTGTCACTGTTTGCAGATGACATGATACTCTACATCAAGAATCCTAAAGATGCTCCCAGAAAACTCCTAGAGCTAATCAATGAATTTGGTAAAGTAGCAGGATACAAAATTAATGCACAGAAATCTCTGGCATTCCTATATACTAATGATGAAAAATCTGAAAGTGAAATCAAGAAAACACTCCCATTTACCACTGCAACAAAAAGAATAAAATATCTAGGAATAAACCTACCTAAGGAGACAAAAGACCTGTATGCAGAAAATTATAAGACACTGATGAAAGAAATTACAGATGATACAAATAGATGGAGAGATATACCGTGTTCTTGGATTGGAAATATCAACATTGTGAAAATGACTCTACTACCCAAAGCAATCTATAGATTCAATGCAATCCCTGTCAAACTACCACTGGCATTTTTCAAAGAACTAGAACAAAAAATTTCAAAATTCGTATGGAAACACAAAAGACCCCGAATAGCCAAAGCAAACTTGAGAATGAAAAGCGGAGCTGGAGAAATCAGGCTCCCTCACTTCAGACTATACTACAAAGCTACAGTAATCAAGACAGTATGGTACTGGCACAATAACAGAAAGATAGATCAATGGAACAGGATAGAAAGCCCAGAGATAAAACCACGCACATATGGACACCTTATCTTTGATAAAGGAGGCAGGAATGTACAGTGGAGAAAGGA
>NW_021702755.1:0-1671 GCF_005190385.1 Monodon monoceros
CCCACAATGACCACTGTAATTCTAGATCAATATTAGTATAATTTTGCCATCTTTTTAAATATCTACAACCTCCAGGACCATAGTTCTTAAATATAAAATAAGCAGGTGTGCCAGAAGCTGGCATTCTCAACTCTTTGGCGATAAAGGATATCATTTCCTTAGCTAGCCTTTGTCAACCAAAAAGAACACACAAAAAGGGGCCGGAGGGGAAGATGGCGGAAGAGTAAGACACGGAGATCACCTTCCTCCCCACAGATACACCAGAAATACATCTACACGTGCAACAACTCCTACAGAACACCTACTGAATGCTGGCAGAAGACCTCAGACCTCCCAAAAGGCAAGAAACTCCCCACTTACCTCGGTAGGGCAAAAGAAAAAAAGAAAAAACAGAGACAAAAGAATAAGAACGGGACCTGCACCAGTGGGAGGGAGCTGTGAAGGAGGAAAGGTTTCCACACACTAGGAAGCCCCGTTGCGGGCGGAGACTGCGGATGGCGGAAGGGGGAGCTTCAGTACCGCACACGAGAGCACAGCAACAGGGGTGCGGAGGGCAAGGCGGGGAGATTCCCACACAGAGGATCGGTGCTGACCGGCACTCACCAGCCCGAGAGGCTTGTCTGCTCACCCGCCGGGGCGGACGGGGCTGCGAGCTGAGGCTCGGGCTTTGGTCAGAGCACAGGTTGGCTGCGTGAACACAGCCTGAAGGGGTTAGTTCACCATGGCTAGCCGGGAGGGACTCCAGGAAAAGGTCTGGAGCTGCCGAAGAGGCAAGAGACTTTTTCTTCCCTCTTTGTTTCCTGGTGCGTGAGGACAGGGGATTAAGAGCGCTGCTTAAAGGAACTCCAGAGACGGGCGCGAGCCGCGGCTAAAAGCGTAGACCCCAGAGACGGACGGCAGACGCTAAGGCTACTGCTGCCGCCACCAAGGGGCCTGTGTGCGAGCACAGGTCACTATCCACCCCCCTCTTCCGGGGAGCCTGTGCAGCCCGCCACTGCCAGGTTCCCGGGATCGAGGGACAACTTCCCTGGGAGAACGCACGGCGGGCTTCAGGATGGTGCAACGTCATGCCGGCCTCTGCCGCCGCAGCCTCGACCCGCACTCCGCACCCCTCCCTCCCCCCGGCCTGAGTGAGCCAGAGCCCCCGAATCAGCGGCTCCTTTAACCCCGCCCTGTCTGAGCAAAAAACAGACGCCCTCCAGCGACCTACATGCAGAGGCGGGGCCCAATCCAAAGTTGAACCCCTGGGAGCTGTGAGAACAAAGAAGAGAAAGGGAAATTTCTCCCACCAACCTCAGAAGCAGCGGATTAAAGCTCCACAATCAACTGGATGTACCCTGCATCTGTGGAATGCATGAATAGACAACGAATCATCCCAAATTGAGGAGGTGGACTTTGAGAGCAAGATTTATGATTTTTTCCCCTTTTCCTCTTTTTGTGAGTGTGTATGTGTATGCTTCTGTGTGAGATTTTGTCTGTATAGCTTTGCTTCCACCATTTGTCCTAGGATTCTATCTGTCCGTTTTTTGTGTTTGTCTTTTTGTTTTGGTTTGTTTTTTGTGTGTTTTTAATTTTTTTTCTTAATAATTAATTTTAATTTTAATAACTTTATTTTATTTTACTTTATCTTCTTTCTTTCTTTCTTTCTTTCTTTCTTTCTTTCTTTCTTTC
>NW_021702756.1:0-1278 GCF_005190385.1 Monodon monoceros
CCCTAATCCTAACCCTTACGCTAACATTAACACGTACCCTAACACATACGCTCACCCTAAACCATTGTCGTACCCTAACATGTACACTAAACTGTCCCCGTCCCCGTCCCCGTCCTCGTCCCCTAACCCTAACCCTAACTCTAACCCTAACCCTTACCTGAAGCCTTACCCTAACCCGTCCCCTAATCCTAACCCGTACGCTAACACTAACCCGTACCCTAACACTAACGGTTACTCTAAACCATTGTCGTACCTTAACCTGTACTGTAAAACGTCCCCGACCCCGCCGCCTAACCCTAACCCTAAACCTAAACCTTACCGGAAGCCTTACCCTAACCCATCCCCTAATCCTAACCCTAATGCTAACACTAACTCATACCCTAACACGTACGCTCACCCTAAACCGCTGTCGTAACCTAACCTGTACCGTAAAACGTCCCCGAACCCGTCCACGTCCCCTAATCCTAACCCTAACCCTAACCCTTACCCGAAGCCTTACCCTAACACGTCCCTTAATCCTAATCCGTATGCTAACACTAACACATACCCTAACACATACGCTCACCCTAAAACATTGTCGTACCCTAACCTGTACCCAAAACCGTCCCCGTTCCCTAACCCTAACCCTAACCCTAACCTTAAACCTAACACTTACCTGAAGGCTTACCCTAACCCGTCCTCTAATCCGAACCCGTACGCTAACAGTAACCCATACCCCAACACGTACGATCACCCTAAACCGTTCTTGTACCCTAACCTGTACCCTAAACCGTCCCTGTCCCCTAACCCTAACCCTAACTCTAACCCTAACCCTAACTCTTACCCGAAGCCTTACCCTAACCCGTCCCCTAATCCAAACCTGTAAGCTAACACTAACCCGTACCCTAACACGTACGCTCACCCTAAACCGTTCTCGTATACCAACCTGTACCCTAAACCATCCCCGTCCCCTAAGGCTAAACCTAACCTTAACCCTAACCCTAACAATTACCCGAAGCCTTACCCTAACCCGTCCCGTAATCCTAACCCGTACGCTAACACTAAACCGTACCCTAACAAGTACGGTCACCCTAAACCGTTGTCGTACACTAACCTGGACCGTAAATCGTCCCCGTCATAGTCCCCGTCACCTAAACTTAACCCTAACCCTAACCATCACCCGAAACCTTACCCTAACCTGTCCCCTAATCCGAACCCATACGCTAACACCACCCCGTACCCTAACACGTATGCTCATCCTAAAGTGTTGTCGTACACTAACCTGTACCCTAAACCGTC
>NW_021702757.1:0-4605 GCF_005190385.1 Monodon monoceros
GGTTTAGGGTGAGCGTACGTGTTAGGGTATGGGTTAGTGTTAGCGTATGTGTTAGGATTACGGGATGGTTTAGTGTAAGGCTTCGGGTAAGGTTTAGGCTTAGGGTTAGGGTTAGGGTTAGGGGACGGGGCTGGTTTAGACTACAGGTTAGGGCACGACAACGGTTTAGGGTGAGCGTACGTGTTGGTGTACAAGTTAATGTTAGCGTACGGGTTAGGATTAGTGGACGTGTTAGGGTAAGGCTTTGGATAAGGCTTAGGTTTAGGGTTAGGGCTAGGGTTAGGTTTAGGGGATGTGGACGGTTTAGGGTACAGGTTAGGGTACGACAACTGTTTAGGGTGACCGTACGTGTTAGGGTATGGGTTAGTGTCAGCATACGGGTTAGGTTTAGGGGATGGGTTAGGTTAAGGCTTCGGGTAAGGTTAGGGTTAGGGTTAGGGGACGGGGACGGGGACGGGAACGGGGACGGTTTAGGGTAAAGGTTAGGGTACGACAACGGTTTAGGGTAAACATAAGTGTTAGGGTATGGGTTAGTGTTAGCGTACGGATTAGGATTAGGGGACGGGTTAGTGTAAGGCTTCGGGTAAGGGTTAGGTTTAGGGTTAAGGTTAGGGTTAGGGGACGGGGACGGTTTAGGGTACAGATTAGGGTACCACAACGCTTTAGGGTGAGCGTATGTGTTAGGGTATGTGTTAGTGTTAGCGTACGGGTTAGGATTAGGGGATGGTTAAAGGTAAGGCTTCGGGTAAGGTTTAGGTTTAGTGTTAGGGTTAGGGTTAGTGGACGGGGACGGGGACAGTTTAGGGTACAGTTTAGGGTACGACAATGGTTTAGGGTGAGCGTACATGTTAGGGTACGGGTTAGTGTTAATGTACGGGTTAGGATTAGGGGCCGGGTTAGCGTAAGGCTTCGGGTAAGCGTTAGAGTTAGGGTTAGGGTTAGGGTTAGGGTTAGGGGACGGGGATGGTTTAGGATACAGGTTAGGGTACGACAACGGTTTAGGGGGAGCGTACGTGTTAGGGTACAGGTGAGTGTTAGCGTACGGGTTAGGATTAGGGGACGGATTAGGGTAAGGCTTCGGGTAAGGGTTAGGGTTAGGGTTATGGTTAGGGTTAGGGGACGGGGACGATTTAGGGTACAGGTTAGTGTACGAGAACGGTTTAGGGTGAGCATACGTGTTAGGGTACGGGTTAGTGTTAGCGTATGTGTTAGGATTAGGGGATGGTTTAGTGTAAGGCTTCGGGTAAGGTTTAGGGTTAGGGTTAGGGTTACGGGACGGGGTCGGGGACGGGGAAGGGGAAGGTTTAGGGTACAGTTTAGAGTACAACAACAGTTTAGGGTTAGCGTACGTGTTAGGGTACAGGTTAGTGTTAGCGTACGTGTTAGGATTAGGGGACTGGTTAGGGTAAGGTTTCAGGTAAAGGTTAGGGTTAAGGTTAGGGTTAGGGGATGGGGATGGTTTAGGGTATAGGTTAGGGTACGACAACAGTTTAGGGTGAGCGTACATGTTAGGGTACGGGTTAGTGTTAGCGTACGGGTTAGGATTAGGGGACGTGTTAGGGTAAGGCTTCGGGTAAGGGTTAGGTTTAGGGGACGGGGACGGTTTAGGGTACAGGTTAGGGTACGACAACGGTTTTGGGTGAGCGTACGTGTTAGGGTACGGGTTAGTGTTAGTATACGGGTTAGGATTAGGGGAATGGTTAGGGTAAGGCTTCAGGTAAGTGTTAGGGTTAGGGTTAGGGTTAGGGTTTGGGGACAGAGACGGGGACGGCTTAGGGTACATGTTAGGGTATGACAATGGTTTAGGGTGAGCGTACGTGTTAGGGTACGGGTTAGTGTTAGCGTACGGGTTAGGATTAGGGGACGGGTTAGGGTAAGGCTACGGGTAAGGGTTAGGGTTAGGGTTAGGTTTAGTGTTAGGGGACGGGGACCAGTTAGGGTACAGGTTAGGGTACGACAACTGTTTAGGGTGAGCGTACGTGTTAGGGTATGTGTTAGTGTTAGCGTACGTGTTAGGATTAGGGTGTGGGTTAGTGTAAGTCTTCGGATAAGGGTTAGGGTTAGGGTTAGGGGACGGGGACGGTTTAGGGTACAGGTTAAGGTACGACAACTGTTTAGGGTGAGCGTACGTTTTAGGGTATGGGTTAGTGTTAGCGTATGGGTTAGGATTAGGGGATGGTTTAGGGTAAGGCTTCGGGTAAGGTTTAGGGTTAGGGTTAGGGGACGGGGAGGGGTACAGGGATGGTTTAGGGTACAGTTTAGGGTACTAAAATGGTTTAGGTTGAGCCTACATGTTAGGGTACTGGTTAGTGTTAGCGTATGGGTTAGGATTAGGGGACGGGTTAGGATAAGGCTTCGGGTAAGGTTTAGGGTTAGGTTTAGGGCTAGGGTTAGGGTTAGGGGATGGGGACAGTTTAGAGTACAGTTTAGGGTGCGACAATGGTTTAGGTTGAGCGTACGTGTTAGGGTACGGGTTAGTGTTAGCGTACGGGTTAGGATTAGGTGATGGATTAGGGTAAGGCTTCGGGTAAGGGTTAGGGTTAGGGTTAGGGTTAGGGTTACGGGAAGGGGACGTTTTAGGGTACAGGTTAGGGTACGACAACGGTTTAGGGTGAGCGTACGTGTTAGGGTACAGGTCAGTGTGAGCGTATGGGTTAGGATTAGGCGATGGTTTCGGGAAAGGCTTCGGGTAAGGTTTAGGTTTAGGGGTATTGGACGGGGATGGGGACCGGGACGGGGACGGTTTAGGGTACAGTTTAGGGTACGACAACAGTTTAGGGTTAGCGTACGTGTTAGGGTACAGGTTACTGTTAGCGTACGGGTTAGTATTAAGGGACTGGTTAGGGTAAGGTTTCGGGTAAGTGTTAGGGTTAGGGTTAGGGTTAGGGAACGGGGAGGGTTTAGGGTACAGGTTAGGTTACGACAACGGTTTCGGGTGAGCGTATGTTTTAGGGTAAGGGTTAGTGTTAGCGTACGGGTTAGAAC
Source organism: Monodon monoceros (assembly GCF_005190385.1). Classification (NCBI taxonomy): domain Eukaryota; kingdom Metazoa; phylum Chordata; class Mammalia; order Artiodactyla; family Monodontidae; genus Monodon; species Monodon monoceros. The sequence goes on from NW_021702757.1 coordinate 2,986, forward strand.
TAGGGGACGGGTTAGGGTAAGGCTTCGGGTAAGGGTTAGGTTTAGGGGACTAGGACGATTTAGTGTACAAGTTATTATACGACAACGGTTTAGGGTTAGCGTATGTGTTAGGATACGGGTTAGTGTTAGCGTATGGGTTAGGTTTAGGGGATGGGTTAGGGTAAGGCTTCTGGTAAGGGTTAGGGTTAGGGTTAGGATTAGGGGACGGGGGCTGTTTAGGGTACAGGTTAGGGTACGACATCGTTTGAGGGTGCGCGTACGTGTTTGGGTACGTGTTAGTGTTAGCGTACGGGTTAGGATTATGGCACGGGTTAGTGTAAGGCTTCAGGTAAGTGTTAGGTTTACAGTTAGGGTTAGGGTTAGGGGACGGGGAAGGTTTAGGGTACAGGTTAGTGTACGACAAAGGTTTAGTGTGAGCGTATGGGTTAGGGTACGGGTTAGTGTTAGCGTATGGGTTAGGATTAGGGGACGGGTTAGGGTAAGGCTACGGGTAAGGGTTAGGGTTAGGTTTAGGGTTCGTGGACGGGGACCGTTTACGGTACAGGTTACGGTACGACAACGGTTTAGGGTGAGCGTACGTGTTAGGGTACGTTTTAGTGTTAGCGTTCGTGTTAGGATTAGGGGACGGGTTAGGGTAAGGCTTCTGGTAAGTGTTAGGGTTAGGGTTAGGCTTAGGGTTTGGGTTAGGGGACGGGGACGGTTTAGGGTACAGGTTAGTGTATGACAACGCTTAAGGGTGAGCGTACGTATTAGGGTACACGTTAGTGTTAGCGTACGCGTTAAGATTAGTGGATGGGTTAGGGTAAGGGTTCGGGTAAGAGTTAGGATTAGGGTTAGGGGATGGGGACGGGGACTTTTTAGGGTACAGATTAGGGTGAGACAATGGTTTAGGGTGAGCGTACATGTTAGGGTATGGGTTAGTGTTAGCGTACGGGTTCGGATTAGGGGACGGGTTAGCGTAAGGCTTCGGGTAAGCGTTAGAGTTAGGGTTAGGGTTAGGGTTAGGGTTAGGGGACGAGGATGGTTTAGGATACAGGTTAGGGTACGACAACGGTTTAGGGGGAGCGTACGTGTTAGGGTACTGGTTAGTGTTAGCGTACGGGTTAGGATTATGTTACAGATTAGGGTAAGGCTTCGGGTAAGTGTTAGGGTTAGGGTTAGGGTTAGGGTTAGGGGACAGGAACGATATAGGTTACAGTTTAGGGTACGACAATGGTTTAGGGTGAGCGTACGTGTTAGGGTACGGGTTAGTGTTAGCGTACGGGTTAGGATTAGGGGATGGTTAGGGTAAGGCTTCGGGTAATGGTTAGTGTTAGGGTTAGGGTTACGGTTAGGTTTAGGGAAAGGGCACCGTTTAGGGTACAGGCTAGTGTACGACAACGGTTTAGGGTGAGCGTACATGTTAGGGTCGGGTTAGTGTTAGCATACAGGTTAGGATTAGGGGACGGGTTAGGGTAAGGCTTCGGGTAAGGGTTAGGCTTAGGGTTAGGGTTAGTGTTAGGGTTAGGGTTAGGGTTAGGGTTTGGGGACAGGGACAGGGACGGTTCAGGGTACAGTTTAGGGTACGACAACGGTTTAGGGTGAGCGTACGTGTTAGGGTACGGGTTAGTGTTAGCGTAC
>NW_021702758.1:0-3107 GCF_005190385.1 Monodon monoceros
ATCATTTGCCAAATTTTAAGTTTGTCCTAATTCTATATACAGACAATCAATCATGCATGAAGACAAAGACATTTTCAGACACGGGGAGACTTAGAAATTTTACCTTCCACAGATTCTTTCTGAAAAAGTACTTGAAATTGCGTTTTGGGGGGTGGGGAAAAAAGAAGAATTCTTGAAATAAGAGGACCAGCACCCAACACACAGTTGGATCCAAAATTTCAATAATTTGAAAATAGTTCCATGATAGTTATTCTGCAGAAGACCTAAAGCAATTTGTACAAATTATGGGACTCCAAGAAGCATGTCTTCAACAAAAATGTAAATTTTCTTTAACAAACGATTGATTAAGAAGTTGGATGATCTTAGAAATAAGAAAACATAGGGTTTCTTTTTATTTCTTTAACGTGAAGAGAAAAGCAATTGGCAGCTGCATGGAGGGAAAATAGGTGAAAAGTCTCCATGCAGACATGCACAAACTAAAGGTAACATGGTTTTGTGCAACTGATCTAAAAAAAAGGGAGAGAAAATCCATTGGTCCTTGAAATTTGGAACATTCTAAAAATGGCATAGATTCAGATATTCAGATTTTAATTTTTAGAAGCAACTAATGGACAAAACAGAAGTGGGTTTTGGGTTTTTTTTTTTACTGCAGTGACAGACTGAAAATGTTACCATCTTGAATTACCTAAAAATACTGGAATAAGAGTAGGAGCATAAAGAAAGAAAAGAATAGAAGATACTATTTTAAATTGATGGATATAAAAGTCAAGGTAACCAATAGAAAAATTTTAAATATAATTAATAAAACAATGGAGAGAGTAGAGAAAGGAAAAGTGAAATATAAAGAAGCTAAGCTTCACATTTGTCGTATCAGAGAAGCTGATCATCGTATCATCATCAGTGTATCATGGTGATGATTTTAATCCCCAAAATTCATAATCCCAATTTTCCATAGATAATGCTCTTCATTAGAGATGTACTTCTGCCTATACTTCCTTTCCTATGGTACAAAGTCTGCTTCCTCCAAATTCATGTCCAAATGTTTGTGGTGTCCCTTCTGGCTTTTCCAGTCTCACTTCTGTATCTTGTGCCTCTCACTGGCACTTTCTGAGGCAGCCCCTAACCAGACATCTTAGTCCTCACCATAAAAGACAACAGAGTGAGGCGGGAAATGCCAAACGACAAGACCTGCCCGCCGCAAGCTTGAGAGAGGTAGGGGACCCGCTGCATGTCATCTCAGGCATGCTGGTGAGGGAGAAAAGTGTTTTGCCCCCGAGTTTGCCTGCTGTGCCTCTGCCTTTAGTCTCCTGCTGTTTGTGTTTGGAAAGGGTTTCACCGTACAGGTTTAAGCCAGGGAGCAAGAAAAGTACCCAGCTGATTTTTGCAAGAAATTCTAGATTTTCAATCTCTACCTCCCTTACCACTCAACTCTTTCCGTGTATTCATTCACAGCCAAGAATGGAGCAGCTGTAAATAGCTTCTTTGACTGAGATCTCATCAGAGAAGCTGGAAAGCCCACGCTCTCAGAGCTAAGGGAGGCACTGGGCAGGAAGGCCAAGACAGAAAGGAGGAAAGAAAAATGGAAAGCAAAGAAAACGAAAATACATCCACAATCTACATAGTACTGCAGGGCTAGACATTTGTAAAGCCCTTAACATGTTTCTATATTTTAACCACTTACTGAGCACCTTCTACATCCCTTACTCTCATTTTCTATGTCAACCCCCCCCCACTACATTCCAGCAACATTGACTTTCTTTCTGCTTTTAGAGCATTTGAAGCTCATTCCTATCTCAAGGCCTTTGTTCTCGCTGTGCCCTATCTCAAGCATGATTCCTAAGCTTAAGCTTGTTTCATGGCTGTCTCCTCATCCTTCATTTCTTAACTCAGAGTCACATCTTCAGAGAGGTTTTCCTTAATCACCCTATTTACTGCAACACGCCTTACCTCTCAGCCATTCTTTACCACATCATATTTATTTTCTTATAGCATTTGTTTGTATCAAGAATTATATTTATCTTGCTTGTTTGTCATCTATATTCCCCCACCCACCAAAAAAATCCACAGGTACAGGGATTTTTATCTGTCATTTTCACTGTTATATCCTCAGTACCCATACTCCTAGCCAGGCGCATGTTATATACGTTATTATTTTATTTTTATTTTATTTATTTATTTATTTATTTTTTTGCGGTACGCGGGCCTCTCACTGCCGTGGCCTCTCCCGTTGCGGAGCACAGGCTCCGGACACGCAGGCTCAGCGGCCATGGCTCACGGGCCTAGCCGCTCCGCGGCATGTGGGATCCTCCCGGACCGGGGCACGAACCCGTGTCTCCTGCGTCGGCAGGCGGACTCTCAACCACTGTGCCACCAGGGAAGCCCACGTTATTTTTTTAAATAACACATTCCATACATTATGCTAAGCTCTTTACATAGTTAAGATTGTTTACTCTTTACAGTGTAATCTGTACTCTTTGCAGATAAAGAAATTGAGTCACAGAAGGAAATAACTTGCCCAGTATCACACAGTAAGTCAAAGTGGAAGCTCATAGATTCAAATCTAGGTTTTTAATCCTAAAACCCTTCTTCTTAGACACTATTCCATACTTCCTGAAATATGCAAGGCACTTTCAAGAGGCAGTGAATATGGGAAGCCATGAAATGTGGTCCTTGCATTTGAAGGACCTGTAGAACTGGTTGGGGAAATATTATGTTTACATAAAGAGACAAATTATAACAACCAGAGGCAGCTGCTCTCATGATAGTCTCTGTGATCCCCCTGCCTTCATAACCTTCTAGTCATTCTGCCCTTGCCAGTAGGGTCATGGCCGGCAGCCAAAGTTTTTGGACGACTACAGCTGAAGCTGCCAAGTATTTACAACTCTTAATTCTTACTCTTAAAATCGTTTAAAAGGAATATTATGTGTTTCAAGCTTATCAGATACTGTTTAATTTTTCCCAAGTTTGTGTTTAAGGACCAGCTCCTTGTGAATTATGGAGACTTTGGTTTTTGTTTTGTTTTGTTTTTTTGAAATTTACTTTATTTTTATTTATTTTTGGCTGCGTTGGGTCTTCGTTGCTGCACGTGGGCTTTCTCTAGTTGTGGC
>NW_021702759.1:0-1415 GCF_005190385.1 Monodon monoceros
GTATACTTGGAGATGTAATCAACATCTAGAGTGAATAATAGCATCAGGGGAGGAGGGCAAGTAGAGTGAAACAGCCAGTTAGTGGCTAGCAAAAGGAATGCTAGGGAACCCTAGCCTTTAAGGAGCATGGAGAGGAACTCTTGAAGAGTGAGAGGAGGCAGCTAGAGCTGTCTCAAAACTACATGATGGGGCTTCCCTGGTGGCACAGTGGTTGAGAGTCCGCCTACCGATGCTGGGGACACGAGTCCGTGCCCCGGTCCGGGAAGCTCCTACATGCCGCGGAGCGGCTGCGCCCGTGAGCCATGGCCGCTGAGCCTGCGCGTCCGGAGCCTGTGCTCCACAATGGGAGAGGCCACAACAGTGAGAGGCCTGCGTACTGCAAAACAAAAAACAAAGCAAACAAAACAAACAAACAAAAAAACTACATGATGGGTATAAAGTTTCCAAATGCATAAGAACTGAGGAGCAAAAAATTTTACAAAAAGGTCAGTCGATTTATATAAGGATTGAAAACCTTTTCAGATTTAGAATTAGAAGTTCCCCAGAGACTTCATTTTTTTTTAGTAGTAATTTTTAAAAATTTTATTGGAGTATAGTTAATTTACAGTGTTGTGTTGGTTTCAGTTGTACAGCAGAGTGATTCAGTTATACGTATGTTCATTCTTTTTCAAATTCTTTTCTCATATAGGTTATCACAAAATATTGAGTAGAGTTCCTTGTGCTATACAGGAGGTCCTTGTTAGTTATCTATTTTATATTTAGTAGTGTGTGTATGATAATCCCAAGCTCCTGATTTATTCCCCCCCCATTTTTCCCCTTTGGTAAACATAAGTCTGTTTTCAATATCTGTAAGTCTGTTTCTAAATAAGTTATTTTGTGTCATTTTTTAAAAATTAGATTCCTTATATAAGTGATATCACATTATATTCATCTTTGTCTGACATACTTCACTTAGTATGATAATCTCTAGGTCCATCCATGTTGCTGCAAATGGCATTATTTTGTTCCTTTTTATAGCTGAGCAATATTCCATTGCATACATGTACCACATCTTCTTTATCCATTCCTCTGTCAATGGACATTTAAGTTGCTTCCCTGTCTTGACTAGTGTAAATAGTGCTGCAACGAACACTGAGGTGCATGTATCTTTTCGAATTATGGTTTTCTCCAGATATATGCCCAAGAGTGGGATTGCTGGCTCACACATTAGTTCTATTTTTAGTTTTTTAAGGAACTTCCATACTGTTCTCCATAGTAGTTGTACCAACTTACATTCCCACCAACAATGTAGGAGGATTCCCTTTTCTCCACACCCTCTCCAGCATTTATTGTTTGTAGACTTTTTGGTGATGGCCATTGATTTTACATTTCTCTGATAATTAGTGATGTTGATCATCTTTTCATGTACTTTTTGG
>NW_021702760.1:0-1399 GCF_005190385.1 Monodon monoceros
AGAGACTTCTAGAAACTACACTTTTTCAAAGAAAAAACATCACATGAAAAAAATGAGGCCTAGAAAAATTAAATGACTTAAGATAACATAGCTAATTAATGGCAGGACTGAGACTAGAGTATATACTTTGTGTAATTGGCTATGGTTTAGTTTGTTTGTTTTGTTATCACTTCAAAACGAGACAAATTTAAAGAAAGGAAACACAACCAAAACTCAGTGGTTGGAAAAGAGATGGATGTGAACGCCCACTTGTTTCTTACGTATAAAGTTACCCCTCGCAGTGTTTTGGAGGAGAAAACGCTGCCTCTTCCCAACGTTGGTTACATACACAAAGATTCCAAAGACAAGACAAGTGCTTTGCAAACGAAGTAACTAGAACCAGCTCAGGCTTCCCCGCGCCGGGTCCTACGTTCCACGGTCAGAACCACCAACTGTATCCCCCCGGGTAACAAGGTGATTCAGAAAAGCTGGCGTCTTCAGAGAAGGGAGAAAACTTAGCCGGGAAGAGAGGAGAAAACTTGCTCAGCTTCTTGCTGGGGTCTGAAACGATCCCAACAGAGTCCTTAAACCCCTCAAGTTTCCCCAATCAAGCACCCTCGCCTCCAACCTGGGCCACCCCAGATCTATCAGACGACAGAAGTATGCGGACGCACGAAGAGCTGACCACCCCACGAGAGGAACCTACGCGCGGCCGCACCCACTCACCCGCCGCTCCCCGGGAGACGGGAGAGGAGTCCGGGGTCCAAGTCCTGGGCGTGGCAGACTCGCTCCTCTCCGGGCCCAGCTCCAGCTCACCTCGGCGCGGCCCGCCTGGGCGCCGCCATCTTGACCACAAAGGGGGCCTCGCGCCGGAGGCCCCTGAGCGGGCGCCCTGAGCGGAGCCGGAGCTTCGGGGAGCCCCAGGTCGGCACCCTACGTCCCCCGCGCGCTCGCGCAGCGTCCACGCGCGACGAGAATCCCTCACGCAGCCCCCTACCTAGGCTTCCGCGGACCCGGCGCCCCGCACAGCCCGCACCGCGGCTCAGGCGGCGCCGAGGGCGGCCCGGGCGGAAGAGCGGGCGCGGGGCACGCGCTCGGTAACCTGGCAACGCGGAGCAACCCGGCGTCTCTGGCGAACCCCTGCCTTCCACCGCGAGGAAGCACGGACCCCCCGCACCCGCCGCCCAGCCCTCGCCGCCCCTCGGTCGCTCCGCCCGCCGCTGCCCGCTGGCTATGGTCTTTTAAATCCATGATACAACGTCTGTATGTAACAAATCTGTTAAACCCTAAATGTTTATGATATTCAAGTAATCCAGTATCTGAATTATTCTTGAAGATAAAACATCCAAAGACTTCTTAATTGTCTACATAAAATACATAAAATACACGTGGAGGTAACTTCAAATATAGTATGTGCCTG
>NW_021702761.1:0-4709 GCF_005190385.1 Monodon monoceros
GGACATCAAGCGTGTGTACAGCGGCCTAAACGCAGCAGTGAAAATCCGATAAATCCCATTATCAAAATAAATTTTAAAAACAAAACACCATGACAGTGAAATAGAGAGCAATTCTTAAATAATTCATTCAGGGCTTGTGATGCAACCTGGATTTACCACATCTACACCCAGAGCAGGGTGAGACATAAGGCTGGACACTTCGGGCTGATAGCATTGCTGAGGTTCGGTGAGCAAACGCAGACCCTTTGAAGTCATACTGCATGGTTCCCATTCCATGGGTCCCAACTCTCCAGGTTTAAGGGATTCTTCCTTCAGCTAAAACATGCATGGGAACCCCAGAGTATGGTCCACCAAGTGATTGGGAAACATTTTCAAATGCATCTCAGTTTTCGAACCCTGGTACTCGGGTTCCCCATTCCAGACCCTTTACTAACACTCTCCCCACTTGGAGAGTCAGTACCTTTAACCTCCTGTTTGGCACAATTTGCAAATTCTGCGCAAGGTGAACAGGAATAGGGAGAACCAATGAGAGACTAGCTGTAAGTGTCTGCACGGGCAAATGGAACGCTCATTTCCCACCAGGAAGAGGTATTAACCAAAGGCTCAGCGTGCCCTGCCCGAAACAGATTAGGGCCTGAAGCAATCCTGCGGTTTTGCGACCAGATCACAAGAAAGCGAGTTGTAGAAAGGAGCTCAGGGGCACTGTAATTCACAATCCTGCAGAGTTATAAATGACAGCTATCGTCCAAAAATATATTGAAGGAAGGCTGCAAAGAGGACTTGATCGTGGGGAAGAATTCCAGGAATACGATTTCAGGAGGTAGACGGGAAGTCCTCTGAAAGTATAGGAGAAGAGGCAGACCCTCGACAATGATGCACTTGGTCAAAAAGGGCATATGCGTTTCTTCCAGGGCCATCATTAAAGAGGGTAGGAGGCTCCCAGCATGCTTCAGTGGCCAACAGAGGGCCTACGTCGCCAAGGCGACGTGAGCCATCCAGGTAGGAGTGACCTCACATCAGAGGGCCCACCTCACAGAAGGGTAAGGAACCCAGTCAGGATCAGACTCTCACCAGAGGGCCCACATAAGCAAGGGGCTGGGAACCAGGCACGAGTGTCTTCACACCCGTGGGGCCACATCAACGAAAGTTGAGGTACCCAGCACATGTGGCCTCAAACCAGAGGACCCACATCACCATGGGTCTCGGTGCGAGGCAGGCAGGATTAACCTCAAAACACATGGCCCATTGTATAAAAAAGGTGAGGAATCCAGCAGTTGGAACATCTCAGCAGGCGGCCCAGAGCACCGAGGCTATGGGATCCAGGCAGTGATGAACTCACAACAGAGGGCCCTCATCATGAAACTGTGAGCAAACCAGCCGTTGTGACCTCAGAGCACAAGGCCCACATCCCCATGGGGAAGGGAACCAAGCAGGAGTGTCATCGCACCAGTGGGCACACATCACAAAATGTGGGGAGCCCAGCAGTTAGGGCCGGACACCAGAGGGCCCTCATCACTGAGGAGAGGAGGCTCCCAGCAAGCTACAACTGCTACCAGAGGGCCGACTTCGCCCATGCGGGGTGTGCCAGCCAGGCAGGAGTGACCTCAGAGCAGAGGGCCAACAACACAAAAGTGTGAGGAACCCAAAGAGGATCAGACTCTCACCAGAGGGCCCACATCATCAAGGGAATGGAAACCAGGCAGGAGTGTCCTCACACCAGTGGGGCCACATCACTGAAATGTGACAGACCGAGCACACGTGGCCTCAAACCAGAGGACACACATCACCAAGGGGCTGGGAATGAGGCAGGCAGGAGGAGCCTCAAAACATAGGGCCCATAGAATAAAAATGGTGAGGAATCCCGCAGTTGGAACCTCCCAGCAGGCGGCCAGGAGCAGCGAGGCTATGGGATCCAGACCTGACTGAACTCAAAACAGAGGGCCCTCATCATGAAACTGTGAGCAACCCAGCCGTTGGGACCTTAGAGCAGAAGGCCCACATTCCCAGGTGGTTGGGAACCTGGCAGAAGTGTACTCGCACCACAGGGCGCACATCAGAGAATTTTGGGAGCCCAGAAGTTAGGGCCTGACGCCAGAGGGCCCTCATTACCAAGGGAAGGAGTCCCCAAGCAGGCACCAACTCCCAACTGAGGGCCCATGTCGCCAAGGTGAAGTGCAACAGCCAGGCAGGAGTGACCTCACAGCTGAGGGCCTACCTCACAGAATGGTGAGGAACCCAGCCAGGATAAGACTCTCACCAGAGGGCCCACATCACCAAGGGCATCAGAACCAGGCAGGACTGTCTTCACACCAGGGTGGCCACATCACAGAAAGGTGAGAAACCCAGCACATGTGGCCTAAACCAGAGGATCCAGATCTCCAAGGGGCTTGGAGTGAGGCAGGCAGGAGTAGCCTCAAAACAAAGGGCCAATAGAATAAAAAAGCTGAGGAATCCTGCAGTGGGAACCTCCCAGCAGGCGGCCCAGAGCACTGAGTCTATGCGATCCAGGCTGCAGTGAACTCACAACAGAGGGCCCACATCATGAAATTGTGAGCAACCCAGCCGTTGGGACCTCAGAGCAGAAGGCCCACATCCCCATGGGGTTGGGAACATGGCACGAGTGTCCTCGCACCACTTAGCACGTATCAGAAAATGTGGGTACACAGCAGTTAGGGCCTGACGCCACAGAGCCCTCATCACCGAGGGGAGGGGACTCCCAGCAGGCACCAACTCCTAACTGAGGGTCCATGTCGCAAAGGTGAAGTGTGCCAGCCAGACAGGAGTGACCTCACAGAATAGGGCCTACCTCACAGAAGGGTGAGGAACCCAGCCTGGATGAGACTCTCATCAGAGGGCCCACATCACCAAGGGGATCGGAACAAGGCAGGAGTGTCCTCACACCAGTGTTGCCACATTATAGAAAGGTGAGGAACCCAGCACATGTGGCCTAAATCAGAGGACCCACATTTCCAAGGTGCTCCGAGTGAGGCAGGCAGGAGTAGCCTAACAACACAGGGCCCACAGAATAAAAAATGTGAGGAATCCAGCAGTTGGAACCTCCCAGCAGGTGGCCCAGAGCACGGAGTCTATGGGATCCAGGCCACAGTGATCTCACAGCAGAGGGCCCACATCATGAAACTGTGAGCAACCCAGCCAGTGGGACCTCAGAGCACAAGGCCCACATCCCCATGGGGATGGGAACCTCGCAGGAGTGTCCTTGCACAACTTAGCACGTATCAGAAAATGTGGGAACCCAGCAGTTATGGCCTGACGCCAGAGGGCCCTCATCACGGAGGAGAAGAGGCTACCAGCAGGCTCCAAATGCCACCAGAGGGCCGACGTCACCAAGGCAACGGGAGCAAGCCAGGCAGGAGTTACCTCACAGCAGAGGGCCCACCTCACAGAAGTGTGAGGAGCCCAAACAGGATCAGGCTCTAACCAGAGCGCCCACATCACCAAGGGGATGGAAACCAGGCAGTAGTGCCCTCACACCAGTGGGGCCACATGAGCAAAAGGTGAGGAACACAGCACATGTGGCCTCAAACAAGGGGACACACATCACGAAAGGGCTGGGAGTGAGGCATGCAGGAGGAGACTCACAACAGAGGGCCCATAGAATAAAAAAGATGAGGAACCCCGCAGTTGGAATCTCCAAGCAGGTGGCCCAGAGCACCGAGACTATGGGATCCATGCCGGAGTGAACTCACAGCAGAGGGCCCACATTCTGACACTGTGAGCAACCCAGCCGTTGGGACCTCAGAGCAGAAGGCCCACATCGCCATGGGGTTCGGAACATGGCACGAGTGTCCTCCCACCACTTAGCACATATCAGATAATGTGGGTAAACAGCAGTTAGGGCCTGACGCCAGAGGGCCCTCATCACCGAGGGGAGGAGGCTCCCAGCAGGCTCCAACTGCCACAAGAGGGCCGACATTGCCAAGGCGGGGTGTGCCAGCCAGGCAGGAGTGACCTCACAGCAGAGGGCCCACCTCACAGAAGTGTGAGGAACCCAGCCAGGATCAGACTCTCACCAGAGGGCCCACATCACCAAGGGGATTGGAACCAGGCAGGAGTGTCCTCACACCAGTGGGGACACATCATCGAAAGGTGAGGGACCCAGCACACGTGGCCTCAAACCAGAGGACACACATCACCAAGGGGCTGGGAGTGAGGCAGGCAGGAGGAGTCTCAAAAAAGAGGGCCCATAGAAGAAAAAAGGTGAGGAATCCCACAGTTGGAACCTCCCCACAGGTGGCCAGGAGCAGCGAGGTTATGGGATCCATGCCAGAGTGAACTCATACCAGAGGGCCCTCATCATGAAACTGAGCAACATACCATTGGGACCTCAGAGCAGAAAGCCCACATTCCCATGGGGTTGGGAACCTGGCAGGAGTGTACTCGCACCACAGGGCGCACATCAGAAAATTTTGGGAGCCCAGGAGTTAGGGCCTGCCGCCAGAGGGCCCTCATTACCAAGGGGAGGAGACTCGCAGCAGGCACCAACTCCCACCAGAGAGCCGACGTCGCCAAGGCGGGGTGTGCCAGCCAGGCAGGCGTGACCTCACAGCAGAGGGCACACCTCCCAGAAGTGTGAGGAATCCAGACAGGATAAGACTCTCACCAGAGGGCCCCCATCACCAAGGGGATGGGAACCAGGCAGGAGTGTCCTCACACCAGTGGGGCCACATCAATAAAGGTGAGGAAACCGG
>NW_021702762.1:0-3437 GCF_005190385.1 Monodon monoceros
GGTAGATGAAAGGAGAAGAAAGACAAAGAGAAATGCCTACCCCAATATGAACTTTGCAAACCCTGATATGCCAAGTGTCACCACAGAGAACAAGGAAAGGCAACTGATGTGTTCTCAGTGCATTTTGACATGGAGTAGCGGACACCAAGGCTGGTGATTTAGTATAATGAGGGCCAATGGAAGGAGAGAGACCCATTTAGATCATCACATTTCTTCTTCTTCTTTCCGTAAGGTTTAAGCACAGGATTGTGACAGTCTATAAGGGTGACTGCCTTGGGCCAACAGAGAAGGTGAAAGTTCCATAGAACGCTTTGTTCAAGAGTTTGTATTTTTGTTGTGTATTCTGAAAATTAAAGTGAGCGCATTGAACACTGTCAGTAACATCTGGAACTCCAAAGGGAATGAGGAGTCTTTTTGTGAGGCCCTGTTCACTTCAACAGTAGTAAGTCTAGTGGTGTGGGTGAGTAAGATGTCAGTATATATTTTCACCATGATCAAGACATAATGAGCAGCACCCTTGATGGGGGTGTGGGGGGCAGTGGCGCAATAAAACCTACTTGTCAACAACGATACTGGAAGGCTCCCCATGGGGTGGCACCGCAGGGATTATATCGCTAATGTTAGGTTTTCCTGTAGAGAGTGAATTAGCTTGTCACCCTGTGGGCCATTGCAGAGGAGAGGGATAAACCCTTTGCATTCAGCCCAAGCTTCAAGGGCAGAGAATCCTCTATGACCTGTCTCATGGGCCCGTTGGGTCAAATTTAAGAAAATGGTATTTGCAGTGTCATCTAAGGAAGTCTGACCCTAGTCTCTAAAATTTGTACCAATCTAGCAGATTGGGCATTAGTTTGGGCATCAGTAGAATAACCCTTGGGGTGGGCAGAGATATCCATCACCCTAATATATATCTTTTCTATCTGAAAGGCAGGGAACGTACAATATTATTTACCTCATAGGGGGTACCCTTGAATGGGAAATTGTTGTTGTTGCCAGTGGCCAGACCAAATCATTAGACCTTTGTCAGTGACCCAGGAGTCTGTAAAGATGTGTAATTGAGACCAGTTGTTGGTCAGTGCATCCTCCAAAACCAATATAACTTCGAGGAGTTTGGTCAATTGTGTCAATTGTGGGTGCCATCCTTTGTCAGGGATGTTCTGGTTAAGAGATTAAAAAGCAGCATACCTCCGACAAGTTCTATCACATTTGGTGATGGCGCTGATGTCATAAAGTATATGAACTTCCTTTGCTGTTCACTCAGTTGATCGCAAGGGGATCCTCAGGTAGCCAGGGGTTTTGAGAGAGACGTGACCTCCTCCAGCACCGTGGAATCTGGCAAGGAAATGATAATAGGGGAGGCCACCCCTTCTTGCAGGGTAGAGGGCCAGGCATAGCTCTACTCTGTATGTACTAATTCCATTTCAGCAAGAAGGCCTTGGTTGCAATGCAAAGCTTGTGTGGTGCTGCTTCCATGCGCCAGGGTATAATTGGCAGCTGGGTGCAGAGGGTCACAAGTTCAAGTCCTGTGAGAGACTCCATTTCCAGGAGGGCTTAATATGCAAGCAGAAGTTGCTCTAATGATATGTAATGTGGGGCCAAAAGGGGCAGTCTATTGCACCAGAAATTTGTGGTGGCTATCATGTGTGATTCATAAACTCCAAGAATCACAGGAGGTGGTTGCCAGATCTTCCACCATAAAAGAGTCTCCAAGGAGCACTAAACGAGGTACACTGATTCTAGAGACTTCTGTTTTAAAGGGCTCCACTCACAGTGGGCCAACTTGTGAGAGATTGAGTGAATAGGCTATAATAGTGTTTGTAAATGAGGGCAATGTGGCCTCCAGGAGCTGGAGACCTAATAGTGCTGGGCCTTCATGAGAGTAGCTAAGGATGACAAAGCTAAGAGTTGCTTTTTAACTACATCAGGGATGGAGCAACCCTCAGCAGGCTAAGGGATGCCTAAGGATTTAGCTGAGGTGCCCAGCCCTTGAAACAAATGCCAGCCCATTTCCTCTCAGTAACTGCCGTGGTGACTATCTTGTTATGAGAGCCTGTACTGATTTTCTTTGCAGGAGGATGTCAGCATTGTAGTTCCAGATCTGGGTATCGGGGGACAAGTGGATTGGGTTAAGGTATTGCCATCAGAGGTTGTATGCTATGGCTGAGCTATCGAGGTACCCCATGGACAACTGACTAAAGGTGTATTGTGTCATTTCAAGGATGAGTGTGACCTGAGGTTTAGAAAGTGTTACAGTAGGCCTTGAAAATAGAGCATATCAGCCAGGTCTATAACAGCAAATATCTGTCAGTTGAAGATTGAATGGCCTCGGTCATATCAATGGTGTTAGATGTAGGGTCCTAAATGGGTGAGACGGTGGCATTGTTTGTGATAATCCACTGTGAGGCACCATTTATGTTTTTAAGGTTAATCAACAGGCAAAATTGGACTGTGAAACATAAACAGTGGGGATAATTATCCCCCTGCTTTATACATCTTGTGTAATGGGTCCCAATTCTTGAAAGCACTATTTCGATTTATATTGGGCCATATTAACAATTGTAAGGAGTTGGGATAGATCTATAGGGTCCTATTTGGTGAGGCTAACCTTATGGACTTAAGTGTTAATGTTATTCCAGGAGGCCACTGAGCTAGTTAGAACCTCCATCCCATTAAGGGGAAATCCAAGTGGGGTGGGAGCTGTGACCACTGAAAAATTAGTCAAATTATTGCACAAATGGTTGATGTAAGGCAGACTTCTTTACTTTCCATTGTATGTCTGGCAATGCCCTGGAAAACTTAGAGAGTTCTTCCTTTAAATTTAGTGGGGTTTCTGGGGATCACCAATGTAATTTGGGAACCAGGATCAATCAAGGCCATAAAGGGTATTGTATGACAACTAATGGACTAGCACTGGAGAGTTTCCTCAGGAAGTCACTGGGCACCTGGGGACATGCCTTATGTTACGGAATAGGGCAGTTGGCCCTGTGCCATGGGGATGTGTTCAGGAGAGAAGGAGATTGGATATTTTGTGCAGCTTGTCATAGAAGAGCTGGAGCTCCTCAGGGATATTACCCCAAATCAGATAGGTGGGGAAGCCCAGGTCACAGACTCACCAATACCAAGTCTTTCGGTGAGGTCTCCACAGTGGTGGGAAGTGGCCCAGGAAAAACCTGAAATGGGGTCTCACCTCAGTAGTAGTTACCGTGGCAAGTGAAGAGCTAGATCTCAGGACCCTCATCATGAGCAGTCAACTGATTCTAGGCCATCTAGGCCACCTTAATAACCACTTGAATAATCAAAGGCAGTGGGGAAGCCCTATAATTTTGAGGTGCTCCCATGAGAAATAACTGCCAGGTGTTGGTTTCAAAAGGAGCTTGCTCAGGACTGGATTTGGTTTCCTGCCCATTGGAGTGCTTAGAATAATGATATACTGATTGAAC
>NW_021702763.1:0-2572 GCF_005190385.1 Monodon monoceros
TCCAGCTTTTCCACATGTCAGATGTATGGCCTTAGGCAATTCACTGAACATCTCTGTGCCTCAGTTTTCTTGTCTGTAAGATGGGGGTGAGAATAATAGTGCCCATTTCATAGGGCTATGGTAAGGATCGAGTTAGTATTTGGCATGTATTTGGCATGTAGCAAACAACATGTAAGTGGTAGGTGTTCCAGGCCTCATTCCATGTTAATTTTTGGTATCTGTATGAGTTTGCTATGGCTGTCATAACAAAACACCACAGTCTGGGTAGCTTAAACAACAGAAATTTGTTTCTCACAGTTCTCGAGGTTGGAAGTCCAAGGTCAAGTTGTCAGCAGGGTTGGTTTCCTCTGAGGCTCATGAGGGAAGACCCTGTTCCAGGCCTCTCTCCTTGGCTTGCAGAGGACTGCCTTCTCCCTGTGTCCTCACACGGCTTTTACCCTCTGGGCAGACTTGGTGTCTCTCTGTGTGTCTAATCTCCAATCCTTATAAGGACACGAGTCAGATTGGACTGGGATCCACCCTAATGGCCTCATTTTAACTTACTCTTTAAAGACCTGATCTCCCAATACAGTCACATGCTGAGGTACTGGGGTTTAGGGCTTCATCCTATGAATTTTGGGGGGGACACAACTCAGCCCATGACACCTGACTAGGACCTGGTAACAACACCAACATGGTTCTAACCATGTTTAGCTGTGATACCAGATGCAAAAAAAAGCCAGGACAGACCTTGAGAACATTACTCTAAGTGAAATTAGAGAAAGACAAATACTGTATGATCTCACATATACGAATCGAAGAAAACTGAGCTCATAGAAACAGAGAACAGCTTAGTGGTTGCCAGAGGTGGGAGTAGGGGGGGTGGGAAAGGTGGTCAAAAGGTACAAACTTGCAGTTATAAGAGAAACAACCCCTGGAGATGTAATGTACATCATGATGACTATAGTTAAAAATACTGTTTTCTTTTTTTTTTAACATCTTTATTGGCGTATAATTGCTTTACAATGGTGTGTTAGTTTCTGCTGTATAACTAAATGAATCAACTATACATATACATATATCCCCATATCTCCTCCCTTTTGCATCTCCCTTCAACCCTCCCTATCCCACCCCTCTAGGTGGACACAAAGCACCGAACAATACTGTTTTTTAATTTGAAAGTTGCTAAGAGTATTGATCTTAAAAGTTCTCATCACAAGAAAAGGATTGTAACTATGTGAGGTGGTAAATATTAACTAAACTTATAGTGGTAGTTATTTTGCAATTTATACACATATCAAATTACTATGTTGTACACCTGAAATTAATATAATATTATATGACAACTATATCTCAGTAAAATGGGGGAAAAAAGGAATCCAATACCTCAGGTATAAAGCCTCCCTCCTCCTTCCCTCTCACATTCCCAGGAAGACCTCAGGCCTGGGCCTTACACCTGCCTTGATTATATTCCTATTAACTGTGTCAGTAAATGGTAGGTGCTTCCCTTCCACACCTTCCTTTGCTCGTCATTGGAGAATATGCTAGAGAGACACTATGAGAGTGATCACATATCTCCGATTTTCTGGACAATTGTGGTTTCAAAAATTCTGTCCTCTTGTCCACCTAAGAACACTGGTATTTTTCACACTAAAGGTTCCAAAATGTGGTTCAGAAATCATGGTCACGGTGCCTGCCATACCAGGATGGCAACTTGGAGGGCTGGGGAGGGCGTGGCAGGTGGCAGGTGGGGAAAGCCAATAGCCAGAAGGAGGAGAGGACAAAGAAAAAGACCCAGGAAATTTGTACTCTAGAACAAATTCCCAAATAGTAATAGTTTACTGTAGCAGGAAGTCCTAGCCTCTAGTTTACTGGTAAATCTAGTCCTCAAGGAGCACAGTAGTCAGAACGTTTAATACAAAATTTCCTAGCTCTAAAACGGAAATATTAATACCTGCTTGTTGTGTTTGGAAGTTATTTCAAAAAGTAATGCTAATATCAATAAAGCCCTTTATAAATGAGCTAAAGGAACTCGATAAGTATTACTTTTTTTTTCCCATCACTCTTCATAGCTGCCAAGCAGTAACGGCTCTGTTTGTACTGAATCCCAGAAGTGTCTCTGTATCCTTGAAGTATTGCAAAGATCGTCTTCACACCTGCAAAATATTCCTTTTACCGTGTACACAAATGATTATGGCTCTGTTCTTGGGCCTCATCTAGGAGCTACTGCATGTGAGGATCAAATTGATACACATTAGGGCATACTCAGCGGTCTTTGGCAAAGGCCTATAGATTACTTCGCTATTCAATTTGTTAATTGGACAGCAGAGCCTGAGTGGAAAGAACAATGCGCTCATCAGTTGGGAAAAGCTCCTCCAAGTATCAACAGATACAAGCAAGGCAATCTCACTGTGCAGGTTGATTAGAACCGGGTTTGTATTTTGGACAAAAAAACTCTATGATAGTCTCCTAGTCATTAAGTATCTCTGCTGTAAGAGAAAACTGGGGCTATTAACTTCTCCAGATAGAAGCCGAAGGAAAAGTGATGTTTCTTTTATAAGCAGAAGGGAAGGTTCTGCTCAATAAAGATCAA
>NW_021702764.1:0-12572 GCF_005190385.1 Monodon monoceros
ATATGAACAGACCAATCTCAAGCACTGAAATTGAAACTGTGATTAAACATCTTCCAACAAACAAAAGCCCAGGACCAGATGGCTTCACAGGCGAATTCTATCAAACATTTAGAGAAGAGCTAACACCTATGCTTCTCAAACTCTTCCAAAATATAGCAGAGGGAGGAACATTCCCAAACTCATTCTATGAGGCCACTATCAACTTGATACCAAAACCAGACGAGGATATCAGAAAGAAAGAAAACTACAGACAAATATCACTGATGAAGATAGATGCAACAATCCTCAACAAAATACTAGCACAGAGAATCCAACAGCACATTAAAAGGATCACAAACCATGATCAAGTGGGGTTTATTCCAGGAATGCAAGGATTCTTCAATACACTGAAAACAATCAATGTGATAAACCATATTAACAAATTGAAGGAGAAAAACTATACGATCATCTCAATAGATGCAGAGAAAGCTTTCGACAAAATTCAACACCTATTTATGATAAAAACTCTGCAGAAAGTAGCATAGATGGAACTTTCCTCAACATAATAAAGGCCATATATGACAAACACACAGCCAACATTGTCCTCAATGGTGAAAAACTGAAAGCATTTCCACTAATATCAGGAACAAGACAAGGTTGCCCACTCTCACCACTGTTATTCAACAGAGGTTTGGAAGTTTTAGCCACAGCAATCAGAGAAGAAAAGGAAATAAAAGGAATCCAAATCAGAAAAGAAGAAGTAAAGCTGTCACTGTTTGCAGATGACATGATACTATACATAGAGAATCCTAAAGATGCTACCAGAAAACTACTAGAGCTAATCAATGACTTTGGTAAAGTAGCAGGATACAAAGTTAATGCACAGAAATCTCTGGCATTCCTATACACTAATGATGAAGAATCTGAAAGTGAATCAAGAAAACACTCCCATTTCCCACTGCAACAAAAAGAGTAAAATATCTAGGAATAAACCTAAGTGAGGAGACAAAAGACCTGCATGCAAAAAATTATAAGACACTGAAGAAAGAAATTAAAGATGACACAAATAGATGGAGAGATATACCATGTTCTTGGATTGGAGGAATCAACATTGTGGAAATGACTCTACTACCCAAAGCAATCTACAGATTCAATGCAATCCCTATCAAACTACCACTGGCATTTTTCACAGAACTAGAATAAAAAAATTCACAATTTGTATGGAAACATAAAAGACCCCAAATAGCCAAAGCAATCTTGAGAAGGAAAAACAGAGCTGGAGGAATCGGGTTCCCTGACTTCAGACTATACTACAAAGCTACAGTAATCAAGACAGTATGGTACTGGCACAAAAACAGAAAGATAGATCAATGGAACAGAACAGAAAGCCCAGAGATAAACCCAGGCACATATGGTCACTTTATCTTTGATAAAGGACGCAGGAATGTACAGTGGAGAAAGGACAGCCTCTTCAATAAGTGGTTTTGGGAAAACTGGACAGGTACAAGTAAAAGTATGAGATTAGATAACTCTCTAACACCATACACAAAAATAAGCTCAAGATGGATTAAAGACGAAAATTTAAGGCCAGAAAATATCAAACTCTTAGAGGAAAACCTAGGCAGAACACTCTATGACATAAATCACAGCCAGATCCTTTTTGACGCACCTCCTAGAGAAATAGAAATAAAAACAAAAATAAACAAATGGTACCTAATGAAACTTCAAAGCTTTTGCACAGCAAAGGAAACCGTAAACAAGACCAAAAGACAATCCTCAGAATGGGAGAAAATATTTGCAAATGAAGCAACTGACAAAGGATTAATCTCCAAAATTTATAAGTAGCTCATGCAGCTCAATAACAAAAAAACAAATGACCCAATCCAAAAATGGGCAGAAGACCTAAATAGACATTTCTCCAAAGAAGATATACAGACTGCCAACAAACACATGAAAGAATGCTCAACATCATTAATCATTAGAGAAATGCAAATCAAAACTACAATGAGATATCATCTCACACCGGTCAGAATGGCCATCATCAAAAAATCTAGAAGCAATAAATGCTGGAGAGGGTGTGGAGAAAAGGGAACACTCTTGCACTGTTGGTGGGAATGTGAATTGGTACAGCCACTATGGAGAACAGTATGGAGGTGCCTTAAAAAACTACAAATAGAACTACCATATGGCCCAGCAATCCCACTACTGAGCATATACCCTGAGAAAAGCAAAATTCAAAAAGAGTCATGTACCAAAATGTTCATTGTAGCTCTATTTACAATAGCCCGGAGATGGAAACAACCTAAGTGTCCATCATCAGATGAATGGATAAAGAAGATGTGGCACATATATACAATGGAATATTACTCAGCCATAAAAAGAAACGAAATGGAGCTATTGGTAATGAGGTGGTTAGACCTATAGTCTGTCATACAGAGTGAAGTATGTCAGAAAGAGAAAGACAACTACCATATGCTAACACATATATATGGAAGCTAAGGAAAAAAAATGTCATGAGGAACCTAGGGGTAAGACAGGTATAAAGACACAGACCTACTAGAGAATGCACTTGAGGATATGGGGAGGGGGAAGGGTAAGCTGTGACAAAGCGAGAGACAGGCACGGACATTATACACTACCAAACGTAAGGTAGATAGCTAGTGGGAAGCAGCCGCATAGCACAGGGAGATCAGCTCGGTGCTTTGTGACCGCCTGGAGGGGTGGGATAGGGAGGGTGGGAGGTAGGGAGACACAAGAGGGAAGAGATATGGGAACATATGTATGTGTATAACTGATTCACTTTGTTATAAAGCAGAAACTAGCACACCATTGTAAAGCAATTATACTCCAATAAAGATGTAAAAAATAAATAAATAAAAAATAAAATAAAATAAAATGCTATCCAGCTCTAAAAAAAAAAAAAAATTGACTTCAAGGTTTTGAATTTCAAATGAAGTTGACTACCACTGCTGGTGACATATCCTTAAACATAAATTGAGTGGGAAAATTACTAGCATTATTATATTTAATAATACGTATATTACCTCATTTCTTGACTATCGAAGTGTGCTGACTTATACATCAATTATAATTATGAGTCACTGATTATTCTGATTAAACTATTTAGGATGCAAGAATTAAATGTCAATGTTAGATTCAAGTTTTTCCATTTTCTGGTCTTTAAAGGCATTGTAAGCTAACATCAGTAAAACACTCTTTCAGTTTCCTCAAGGAAAGAAATAAGTATAGTGTGACATGCTGTATCAGTTAGTGTTTGCTAACTGATAACCACCCACCCCAAAACATATTGTATATTACACAAATTCAACACATTATTTCTCATAGTGCTTATGGTTGGTTGAGTAATTCTTTTGGTCAGAACCAGCTAAGCTGAGCCTGGACATCTAGGATCACATCACTCACATGTCTGGGGTCTCAACTGGAACGGCTGGTGACTCTCTCTACCTGGTCTGTCATCCTCCAGTAGACTAGCTAGGCCACTTTACATGATGACAGAAGTATTTCCAGGAACAAGAGTGGACGATTCTCAAAGTGTTAAGAAGTTTTCAAACTACTTTTTATGTCACCTATGCTATTGTCCCATTTAGCAAGTCACATGGCCACGAGCTATCAGTGTGGGAGGGGACTTCCAAAGGATGTGGGTACAGGGAGGAGGCATGAATTGAGGTGCAGCGTGATACAGACTACTGCACAAAGCAGAATGTAGTGCTCTTATAATGTTTTATATATTCGCATGTAACAAATACTGTTGGTGTTCATCCAGATCCCTTTTATCAGATCAGCATCTTTATTCCCCAGCTGCCTCCTAAAACCTTGGGCTTTTGATTAGTTGGTTTGAATTGCTCATTTTTTAAATTATCTGCAAACAAAATAATTCTTACCATTACACTACTATTTCTGTAATCCTTTCTTTATAAAATAATATATACACAACCAAAAGAATTCTGACTATTACTCTATTACTTCTGCTATCCTTCTTTTATACAAAAATAGATACATGATCAAAAGGATTCTGACTAGTGCTTTATTATTTCTTCTTCCTTTATATAAAAATGGATACACAATTGCTACAAAGTCTATCTTAAGTATTTAGTATACTGTCAATTTTTTAAATGTAAATAAATATTTACTGTCTCATATTTCTCTTATTCTCTTTTTGTATAAGTTAAGCCTATTCTTAAGCATTACAGTGGGTCACATTTATCTGTATTATGACAAATCAGGAAAGTAAAATCAAAATCCTTGTCAAGACCAAATGATGGAAACAAGTGGTACCAAAGAACGAAGAATATATTTTATTTTTAATATAATTATTAAGAAAAAATTAATACATAATAAAAAGCAGAAATATCATAGCACTGTCATAGAATTCGAGAATATATTTGTTAAAAATAAAACAAAAATTTTTGCATTAAAAAGATTTAAATATGTTTTTCCAAAACAATATTTTATAATAAGCATCTGTGAAATTAAAGAAAATACTATAGTACATGGATCTTTTTTAGCTCCTCAGGTGTAAATGCAAAGAATGGATATAGTAATAATGTAGTACTCTAGTTACTTCTATTTTGCTGTATAAAAACTCTTTTCTTTCCCTTTGAGGCTCTTCCATTCCAACATCAACTTTAAAATATATATAGTTCACATAAGATATCACTCTTCTCTTTTTATTTATTAAATTTTAGATCTTCATAGATATATATATACCTCTGCATTGTAACCTTAAATTTGTGGCTTAATTTGTCCAACATTATCTTGAAAAGTTTTGTCACTTGAGACGATTTTCTTATTTCATTTTAAATAAATCAAGAATAACATGGCTATAAAAAGAATTACACACCACAACAAATTGGGACTTATCCTAGGTATGCAAGACTGGTTCGACATTCAAAATTCAATTAATATAATCCATCCCATAAATACACTAACACAGAAAAAATACACAATCATACCAGTAGATGCAGAAAAAAAGCATTAGACAAAATACAACACTTATTCATAATAAAAACTCTTGGTAAACTGGGAATAGAAGGAGACTTCCTCAACTTGGTAAAAAAAATTCTGCACAAATCTTACAGCTAACATCATACTTAATAGTGAGAAACTAGAAGCTTTACTACTAAGATCAGAAACAAGGCAGGGATATACCCTCTTGCCACTCCTTTTCAACATTGTACTGGAAGCCCTAGCTAATACAACAAGATAAGAAAAGGAAATGAGATATATACAGAGATATAAAACTGTCTTTGCTCACAGGTGACATGATCTTCTATGTAGAAAATCCTAAATAATTGACAAAATGTCCTGGAACTAAAAAGTGATTATAGAAAGTTGGCAAGAAAGTTTAAATATATAATCACTTTCCCATATACAAGCAATAAACAAATGGAATTTGAAATTTAAAAACACAGTATCATTTAAATTAGCACCCAAATGTGAAATATTTAGGTATATACTAACAAAATATATGCAAAATATTTATGAGGAGCACTACAAAATGTGATGAATGAAATTAAAGAACTAAATAAATGGAGAGCTGTTCTATGTCCACGGATAGGAAGAATCAATATTGTCAAGATATCAGTTTTTCCCAATATGACCTATATATTCAATATAATCCCAATCAAAATCCCAGCAAGTTATTTTATGGATATGGAGAAACTGATTCTAAAGTTGATACAGAGAGGCAAAAACCCAGAATAGCCAATACAGTACTGAAAGAGAAGAACAAAGTTGGAGGACTGATGTTACTTGACTTCAAGACTTAATCTAAAGTTACAGTAATCAAACAGTGTGGTACTGGTGAAAGAACAGTCAAATAGATCAATGGATCAGAATAGAGAGCCTAGAAATAGACCCATATAAACACAATCAACTCATCTTTGATAAAGGAGAAAAGGCAATACAATGGAGCAAACAGTCTTTTCAACAAATGGTGCTGGTACCATTTCCTTATGCCAGACATCCACATGCAAAAAAATGATACAGACTACACAACTCCTAGAAAATAACATAGGAGAAAATCTAGATGAGTTTGTGTTTGATGATGACATAAAACACCAAGGGTTCCATCCATGAAAGAAAGAATTGATAAGTGGGACTTCATTAAAATTAAAAATTTCTGATCTGCAAAAATCACTGTCAAGAGAATGAGAAGACAAGTCAGATTGGGAGAAAATATTTGCAAAAGACACATCTGATAAAGAACTGTTATCCAAAATATACAAAATCCCTTAAAACTCAAAGATAAGGAAACTAAAAGCCTAATTAAAAAATGGGCCAAAGGCCTTTAAAGACACCAAGGAAAATATACACATGACAAATCAGCATGAAAAGATGCTCCACATTGTATGTCATCAGGGAACTGCTAATTAAAGTAATAATGAGATACCATTACACAACCACAGCCTACCTCATCTTATTGTGCTTTGCTTTATTGTACAGATAATGCATTTTTTACAAATTGAATGTTTGTGACAACCCTGCATTGAGCAAGTCCCTTGGTGCCATTTTTCTAACAATATTTGATCACTTCATCTCTCTATGTCACATTTTGGTAATTCTCACAATTTTTCAACATTTTTCATTATTATTATATTTGTTATGGTGATCTGTGATCTTTGATGTTACTATTGCAAAAAAGTACAACTCACTGAAGGCTCAGATGATGGTTTAGCATTTCTTAAGCAACAGAGATTTAAAAATTGTGGTGTGTACATTGTTTTTTAAACATAATTCTATTGTACAGTTAATAGACTACAGAATAATATAACGTACCTTTCACAAACACTTGGAAATTTAGAAAATCATTGTGACCCGTTTTATTGCAATATTAGCTTTACTGCAGTGGTCTGGAACCAAACCTGCAATATCTCTAAGGAATGCCTATATTAGAAGAGCCAAATCCAGAACACTGACAACACTAAATGTTGGGGGAGATATATAACAACAGGACCCTTCACTCATTGCTGGTGGGAATACAAAATCATACAGACTCTTTGGAAGGCAATTTGGAGCTTTCTTACAAAACCGATCATACTCTTACCATAAGATCCAGCAATCACACTCTTTAGTATTTACTCAAAGGGACTGAAATCTTATGTCCACACAAAAACCTGCACATGGATGTTTATAGCAGCTAAATTCATAATTGCCAAAACTTGGAAGCAATCAAGATGTCCTTCAGTAGGTGAATAGAAAAATAAACAGTGGTACCTCCAGACAATGGAATATTATTCAGAACTAAAAAGAAATGAGCTTTCAAACAATGAAAATACATGTAGGAAACTTAAATGCATATTACTAAGTGAAAGAGGCCAATCTGAAAAGACTACATACTGTATAAATCCAATTATATAACATCCTAGATAAGGCAAAACTATGGAGACAGTAAAAAGATCAGTGGTTGCCAGGAGTTAGAGAGAAAGTATAGATGAAAAGGCAGACCACAGAAGATTTTTAGGGCAGTGAAACTACTCTGTATGATACCATAATGGTAAATACATGTCATTATACATTTGTCCAAAGCCATAGAATTTATAACACCAAGAGTGAACCTTATTGTAAACTATGGACTCTGGATGATAACGATGTGTCAATCAATGGAGATTCATCAATTCTAGCAAATATACAGCTGTAGTTGAGGATGTTCATAATGGGAGAAGCTATGCATGTATGGGGGCAAGGGGTTTAATGGGATATCTGTACCTTCTACTCAATTTTGCTGTGAGCCAAGAACTGCTCTAAAAAATAAAGTGTATTTTAAAATGATAAAAATTTAAAAAAGAATAATATACATAAATTTTTCTTAAGATTTTTTGTCCTATTAAGCCAGGTTGTGCCAGTGTGCTGCAAATTAAAATTTCTATAGTGAATAACTTCATGATAGTTTTGTTTGGAAAACAAGTTTGTTAGGAAATAAACATCTTAAAATTCCATAGTTTTTTTCTTCTAAATGCCATTTTACTACATATAGACATATGACTAAATGTAAAGCAAATATATCTGTATTAAAGCTTCCAAGGGAGTTTAGAATGTCCAACTAATTTGTTTCTGAAAATTAATGAGAACAAGGAGCTTAAAATTCACCTAGAAATACTCCAGGACAACTCTTTTGAAACCATGTCTCTAAAAAGGTTAAAAAAATTATTTTTCTCCTCAAATTTAAATTCTCTAAATGTACAGCTTGTAGGTGTCAGGGCTCTAGGTTATTAGCTAACTCCAGCCTATTGTGGTTGTATGGATAGTCCCCCACTAACTAGTATTTTATCCTTCCATAACCACCCTTAAAGGTACAAGAGACAAAGCCTAGGAAAAGTCAACATCATGGTACTGTTGTTTTTAAAGAATATTGCTCGGCATCATACATGAAACATTAACCACATCTGATTTACAGCCTCAGTTTCCTAGTCTGGGAAACTGATATGCACATTTAACTAAGGTCTCAAGGACCTGCCTTGCCTACCCTGGATGTAATTTACACAGCTAGAAAGGTGCAGACCCAGAACCTGAACCTGAGCTCTCCCATCTCTCATCCAGCACAGTTTAAAATACATTGTGGGTCTTCAGAGTTTAAGAAAACAGGCCTAGCACTCTGAGCTTCAAGATGGCGGAGGAGTAAGACGCGGAGCTCACCTTCCTCCCCACATATACATCAGAAATACATCTACACGTGGAACAACTCCTACAGAACACCTACTGAACGCTGGCAGAAGACCTCAGACCTCCAAAAAGGCAAGAAACTCCCCACGTACCTGGATAGAGCAAAAGAAAAAAGAAAAATCAGAGACAAAAGAATAGGGACGGGACCTGCACCAGTGGGAGGGAGCTGTGAAGGAGGAGAGGTTTCCACACACTAGGAAGCCCCTTCGCAGGCGGAGACTGTGGGTAGCGGAGGGAGGAAGCTTCGGAGCCGCGGAGGAGAGCGCAGCCACAGGGGTGCAGAGGGCAAAGCGGGGAGATTCCCGCACAGAGGATCGGTGCCGATGCGTACTAACCAGACCGAGAGGCTTGTCTGCTTACCTGCCAGGGCGGGCGGGGCCTGGGAGCTGAGGCTCGGGCTTCGGAGGTCGGATCACAGGGAGAGGACTGGGGTTGGCTGCGTGAACACAGCCTGCAGGGGGTTAGTTCACCACGGCTAGCCAGGAGGGAGTCCGGGAAAAGGGCTGGAGCTGCCGAAGAGACAACAGACTTTTTCTTCCTTCTTTGTTTCCTGGTGCGCCAGGAGAGGGGATTAAGAGCGCGCGGTTTAAAGGAGCTCCAGAGACGGCGCAAGCCGCGGCTAAACGCGCAGACCCCAGGGACGGGCATGAGACGCAAGGTTGCTGCTGACGCCACCAAGAAGCCTGTTTGCGAGCACAGGTCACTATCCACACGTCCCTTCCCGGGAGCCTATGCAGCCCGCCACTGCCAGGGTCCCTGGATCCAGGGACAACTTCAACAGGACAACGCACGGCACGCCACAGGCTGGTGCAACGTCACGCCAGCCTCTGCCGCTACAGGCTCACCACACATCCGTACCCCTCCCTCTCCCCGGCCTGAGTGAGCCAGAGCCCCCGAAGCAGCTGCTTCTTTAACCCCGTCCTGTCTGAGCAAAGAACAGACGCCCTCAGGCGACCTACACGCAGAGGTGGGTCCAAATCCAAAGCAGAGCCCCAGGAGCTGTGGAGCAAAGAAGAGAAAGGGAAATTTCTCCCAGCAGCCTCAGGAGCAGCGGATTAAATCTCCACCATCAACTTGATGTATCCTGCATCTGTGGAATACCGGAATAGACAATGAATCATCCCAAATTGAGGAGGTGGACTTTGGCAGCAATGACATATTTTTTTTTTCCCTTTTTCCCTTTTTTGTGACTGTGCATGTGTATGCTTCTGTGTGTGATTTTGTCTGTATAGCTTTGCTTTTACCATTTGTCCTAGGGTTCTTTCCGTCCGGTTTTTGTTGTTGTTGTTGTTTTAGTCTAGATTTTAGCACTTATTATCATTGGTGGATTTGATTTTTGGGGTTTTTTTATTATTACTTTAAAAAATTTTAATCACTTTTTTATTTTGATACTTTATTTCATTTTATTTTATCTTCTTCTTTCTTTCTTTCTTTTCTTTCTCCCTTTTGTTCTCACCCATGTGGATGACAGGCTCTTGGTGCTCCAGCCAGGCATCAGGGCTGTGCCTCTGATGTGAGAGAGACAAGTTCAGGACACTGGTCCACAAGACACCTCCCAGCTCCATGTAATATCAAACGGCGAAAATTTCCCAGAGATCTCCATCTCAACGCCAAGACCCAACTCCACTAAATGACCAGCAAGCTACAGTGCTGGACACCCTATGCCAAACAACTAGCAAGACAGGAACACAACCCCATCCATCCATTAGCACAGAGGCTGCCTAAAGTCATAATAAGGCCACAGACACACCAAAACACACCACCAGAAGTGGACCTGTCCACCAGAAAGACAAGATCCAGCCTCATCCACCAGAACGCAGGCACTAGTCCCCTCCACCAGGAAGCCTACACAACCCACTGAACCAACCTTAGCCACTGAGGACAGACACCAAAAACAACGGAAACTACGAACCTGCAGCCTACGAAAAGGAGACCCCAAACACAGTAAGTTAAGCAAAATGAGGAGACAGAGAAATACACAGCAGATGAAGGAGCAAGGCAAAAACCCACCAGAACTAACAAATGAAGAAGAAATAAGCAGTCTACCTGAAAAAGAATTCAGAATAATGATAGTAAAGATGATCCAAAATCTTGGAAACAGAATGGAGAAAATAGAAGAAACATTTAACAAGGACTTAGAAGAACTGAAGAGCAAACAAACAGTGATGAACAACACAATAAATAAAATTAAAAATACTGTAGATGGGATCAATAGCAGAATAACTGAGGCAGAAGAACGGATAAGTGACCTGGAAGATAAAATAGTGGAAATAATTACTGCAGAGCAGAATAAAGAAAAAAGAATTAGAAGAATAGAGGACAGCCTCGGAGACCTCTGGCACAACATTAAACGCACCAACACTCGAATTATAGGGATCCCAGAAGAAGAAGAGAAAAAGAAAGGGACTGAGAAAATATTTGAAGAGATTATAGTTGAAAACTTCCCTAATATGGGAAAGGAAATAGTTAATCAAGTCCAGGAAGCACAGAGAGACCCATACAGGATAAATCCAAGGAGAAACACGCCAAGACACATATTAATCAAACTATCAAAAATTAAATACAAAGAAAAAATATTAAAAGCAGCAAGGTAATAAAAACCAAATAACACATAAAGGAATCCCCATAAGGTTAACAGCTGATCTTTCAGCAGAAACTCTGCAAGCCAGAAGTGGCTGGCAGGACATATTTGAAGTGAGGAAGGAGAAAAATCTACAACCAAGATTACTCAACCCAGCAAGGATCTCATTCAGATTTGACAGAGAAATTAAAAGCTTTACAGACAAGCAAAAGCTAAGAGAATTCAGCACCACCAAACCAGCTTAACAAGAAATGCTAAAGGAACTTCTCTAGGCATAAAATACAAAAGACAGAAAAAGTCTACAATAACAAACCCAAAACAATTAAGAAAATGGTAACAAGAACATACATATCAATAATTACCTTAAATGTAAAGGGATTAAATGCTCCAACCAAAAGACATAGACTGGCTGAATGGATACAAAAACAAGACCCGTATATACGCTGTCTACAAGAGACCCACTTCAGACCTAGGGACACATACAGACTGAAAGTGAGGGGATGGAAAAAGATATTCCATGCAAATGGAAATCAAACAAAACCTGGAGTAGCAATTCTCATATAAGACAAAATAGATTTTAAAACAAAGACTATTACAAGAGACAAGGACACTACATACTGATCAAGGGATCAATCCAAGAAGATATGACAACTGTAAATATATATGCACCCAACATAGGAGCACCTCAATACATAAGGCAAAACCTAACAGCCATAAAAGGGGAAATCGACAGTAACACAATCATAGTAGGGGACTTTAACACCACATTTTAATCAATGGACAGGTCATCCAAACTGAAAATAAATAAGGAAACACAAGCTTTAAATGATACATTTAACAAGATGGACTTAATTGATATTTATAGGACATTCCATCCAAAAACAACAGAATACATTTCTTTCTCAAGTGCTCATGGAACATTCTCCAGGCTAGATCATATCTTGGGTCACAAATCAAGCCTTGGTAAATTTTAAAATATTGAAATTGTATCAAGTATCTTTTCCGACTACAACGCTATGACACTAGATATCAACTACAGGAAAAAATCTGTAAAAAAAAAAACACATGGAGGCTAAACAATACACTACTTAACAACCAAGAGATCCCTGAAAAAATCAAAGAGAAATTAAAAAATGCCTAGACACAAATGACAATGAAAACACGAGGACCCAAAACCCATGGGATGCAGCAAAAGCAGTTCTAAGAGGGAAGTTTATAGCAATACAATCCTACCTTAAGAAACAGGAAACAGCTCTAAAAACAACCTAACCTTGCACCTAAAGCAATTAGAGAAAGAAGAACAAAAAACCCCCCAAAGTTAGCAGAAGGA
>NW_021702765.1:0-1309 GCF_005190385.1 Monodon monoceros
TAACCCTAACCCTTACCCAAAGCCTTACCCTAAACCGTCCCATAATCCTAACACGTACGCTAACACTAACCCTAACCCTAACATATACTCTCAACCTAAACCGTTGTCATACCCTTATCTGTACCCTAAACGGTCCCCATCCCCTAACCCTAACACTAAACCTAACGCTAACCCTTACCCGAACCCTTACCCTAACCCGTGCCCTAATCCTAACCCGTAATCTAACACTAACCCGTACCCTAACACGTACGCTTACCCTAAACCGTTGTTGTGCCTTAACCTGTACACTGAACCGTCCATGCCCTAGTCCCCTAACCCTAACACTAACACTAAACCTTACCTGAAGCCTTACCCTAACCCGTCCCCTAATCCTAACCTGTACGCTAACACTAAACCATACCCTAACATGTACGCTCACCCTAAACCATTGTCGTACCCTAATCTGTAACCTAAAGTGTCCCCGTCCACTAACCCTAACCCTAACCATAAACCTTACCGAAAGCCTTACCCTAACACGTCCCCTAATCCTAACCCGTACGCTAACACTAACCCGTACCCTAAAACATACGCTCACCTGAAACAGTTGTCGTAACCTATCCTGTACACTAATCCGTCCCGGTCAGCGAACCCTAACCCTAACCCTAACCCTAACACTTACCCGAAGCCTTAACCTAACCCGTCCCCTAATCCTAACCCGTACAAAAAACTAAACCGTAACCTAACTCATACGCTCACCCTAAACCGTTATCGTACCCTAAGCTGTATCCTAAACCTTCCCTGGCCCCTAAACCTAACCCTAACCCTAAACCTATCCCTAACACTTACCCGAAACTTTACCCTAACCCGTCCCCTAATAGTAACCCGTACGCTAACACTAACCCGTACCCTAACACGTACGCTCACCCTAAACCGTTGTCGTACCTTACCCTGTACGCTAAACCATCCCCGTCCCCTAACCGTAACCCTAACCCTAACCCTAACCCTAACAATACGCGAACCCTAACATTAACCCGTCACATAATCCTAACCCGTACGCTAACACTAACACATACCCTAAAACGTACGTTCACCCTAAACCGTTGTCGTACCCTAAACTGTACCCTAAACTGTCCCCATCCCCTAACCCTAACCCAAACAATAAACCTAACCCTAGCCCTTACCCGAAGCCTTACCCTATCCCGTCCCCTAATCCTAACCCGTACGCTAACACTAACTCATACCCTAACACGTACGCTCAACCTAAACCGCTGTCGTACACTAACCTGTACCCTAAACCGTCCCCGTCACAGTCCCCTAACCCTAACCCTAA
>NW_021702766.1:0-405 GCF_005190385.1 Monodon monoceros
TACCCGAAGCCTTACCCTAACCCATCCCCTAATTCTATGCCGTACGCTAACACTAACCCGTACCCTAACATGTACGCTCACCCTCAACCATTCTCGAACACTAACCTGTACCCTACACCGTACCCATCCCCTAACCCTAACCCTAACCCTAACCCGAACCCTAACCCTTACCCGAAGCCTTACCCTAACCCTTCCCCTTATCCTAACCCGTACGCTAACTCTAACCCGTACACTAACACGTACGCTCACCTTAAACCGTTGTCGTACCCAAACCTGTACCCTAAACCGTTCCCGTCCCCTAACCCTAACCCGAACCCTATCCCTTACCCGAAGCCTTACCCTAACCCGTCCTCTAATGCTAACCTGTACGCTAACACTAACCCGTACCCTAACACGTACGCTCAC
>NW_021702766.1:505-3130 GCF_005190385.1 Monodon monoceros
ACCTGTACCCTAAACCGTACCCGTCCCCTAACCCTAACCCTAACCCTCACCCAAACCCTAACCCTTACCAAAAGCCTTACCCTAACCCGTCCCATAATCCTAACCCGTACGCTAACACTAAACCGTACCCTAACACGTACACTGACGCTAAACCGTTGTCGTACCCTAACCTGTACCCTAAACCGTCCCCGTCTCCAAACCCTAACCCTAACCCGAACCCTAACCCTTACCCGAAGCCTTACCCTAACCCATCCCCTAATCCTAACCCGTACCCTAAAACTAACCCGGACCCTAACACGTACGCTCACCCTAAACCATTGTCGTACCCTAACCTGTACCCTAAACCGTCCCCGTCCTCATCCCATAACCCTAACCCTAACCTGAACCCTAACCCTTACCCAAAGCCTTACCCTAACCCGTCCCCTAACCCTAACCCGTACGCTAACACTAAACCGTACCTTAACTCGTACGCTCACCCTAAACCGTTGTCGAAACCTAACCCGTACCCTAAACCGTCCCCGTCCCCGTCTCCTAACCCTAACCCTAACCTGAACCCTTACACTTACCCAAAGCCTTACCCTAACCCGTCCCCAAATCCTAACCCATATGCTAACTCTAACCTGTACCCTAAGACGTACACTCACCCTAAACCGTTGTCGTACGCTAACCTGTACCCTAAACCGTCCCCGTCCCCTAACCCTAACCCTAACCCGAACCCTATCCCTTACCCGAAGCCTTACCCTAACCCGTCCCCTAATCCTAACCCGTACGCTAACACTAACCCGTACCGTAACAGGTACGCTCACCCTAAACCGTTGTCGTGCCCTAATCTGTACCCTAAACCGTCCACGTCACCTAATGCTAACCCTAACCCTAACCCGAAAACTAACCCTTACACGAAGCCTTACACTAACCCGTCCTCTAATGCTAAACCGTACGCTAACACTAAACCATACCCTAACATGTACGCTCACACTAAACCGTTGTCATACCCCAACCTGTACCCTAAACCATCCCCGTCTCCTAAACCTTACCCTAACGCTAACCCGAACCCTAACCCTTACCCGAAGCCTTACCCTAACCCGTCCCCTTATCCTAACCCGTACGCTAACTCTAACGCGTAACCTAACACGTACGCTCACCCTAAACCGTTGTCGTACCCTAACCTGTACCCTAAACCGTCCCCATCCTCTAACCCTAACCCGAACCCTATCCCTTACCCGAAGCCTTACCCTAACCCGTGCCCTAACGCTAACCCGTTCGCTAACACTAACCCGTACCCTAACACCTACGCTCACCCTAAACCGTTGTCGAACCCTAACCTGTACCCTAAACTGTCCCCATCCCCTAACCCTAACCCTAACCCGAACCCTAACCCTTACCCGAACCCTTATCCTAACCCGTCCGCTAATCCTAATCCGTACGCTAATACTAACACGTACCCTAACACGTACGCTCACCCTAAACAGTTGTCTTACACAAACCTGTACCCTAAACCGTCCCCGTCCCCATCCCCTAACCCGAAGCCTAACCCGAAACCTAACCCATACCCGAAGCCTTACCCTAACCAATCCCGTAATCCAAACCCGTACGCTAACTCTAACCCGTACCCTAACACGTACGCTCAACCTAAACCGTTGTCGTACCCTAACCTGTATCCTAAACCGTCCCTGTCCCATAACCCTAACCCGAACCCTATCCCTTACCCGAAGCCTTACCCTAACCCGTCCCCTAATGCTAACCCGTACGCTAACACTAACCCGTACCCTAACACGTACGCTCACCCTAAACCGTTGTCGAACCCTAACCTGTACCGTAAACCGTCCCGGTCCCCTAACCCTAACCCTAACCCTAACCCGAACCCTAACACTTACCCGAAGCCTTACTCTAACCCGTCCCCTAATCCTAACCCGTACTCTAATACTAACCCGTATCCTAACACGTACTCTCACCCTAAACCGTTGTCGTACCGTAACCTGTACCCTAAACCGTCCCCTTCCCCTAACCCTAACCCTAACAAGAACCCGAACCCTAACCTTTACCCGAAGCCTTACACTAACCTGTCCCCTAATCCTAACCCGTACGCTAACACTAACCCGTACCCTAAAACGTACGCTCAACCTAAACCGTTGTCGTACCCTAACCTGTACCCTAAACCGTCCCCATCCACTAACCCTAACCCTAACCTGATCCCTAACACTTACACGAAACCTTACCCTAACCCGTCCCCTAATCGTAACCCGTACGCTAACACTAACACGTACCCTAACAAGTACTCTCACCCTAAAACGTTGTCGTCCCCTAACCTTTATCCTAAACTGTCCCCGTCCCCTAACCCTAACTCTAACCCTAACCCGAACCCTAACACTTACCCGAAGCCTTACCCTAACCCGTCCCCTAATCCTAACTCGTACGCTAATACTAACACGTACCCTAACACGTACGCTCACCCTAAACCATTGTCGTACCCTAACCTGTACCCTAAACCGTCCCCATCCCCTAACCCTAACCATAACCTTAACCCGAAGCCTAACCCTTACCCGAAGCCTTACCCTAACCCGTCCCCTA
Organism: Monodon monoceros; assembly: GCF_005190385.1. Taxonomy (NCBI): domain Eukaryota; kingdom Metazoa; phylum Chordata; class Mammalia; order Artiodactyla; family Monodontidae; genus Monodon; species Monodon monoceros. The sequence continues at coordinate 3,074 of NW_021702766.1, forward strand.
ATCCTAACCTGTACGCTACCTCTAACCCGTACCCTAACAGGTACGCTCACCCTAAAC
>NW_021702766.1:3230-3957 GCF_005190385.1 Monodon monoceros
ACCTGTACCGTAAACCGTCCCCGTCCCCTAACCCTAACCCTAACCCGATTCCGAACCCTAACCCTTAGCCGAAGCCTTACCCTAACCCGTCCCCTAATCCTAACCCGTATGCTAACACTAACACGTGCCCTAACACATACGCTCACCCTAAACCATTGTCGTACCCTAACCTGTACACTAAACCGTCCCCGTCCCCGTCCCCTAACCTTAACCCGAACCCGAACCCTAACACTTACCCGAAGCCTTACCCTAACCCGTCCCCTAATCCTAACCCGTACGCTAACACTAACCCGTCCCTTAACACGTAGGCTCACCCTAAATCGTTGGCGTACCCTAACCTGTACCCTAAACAGTCCCCGTCCCCTAACCCTAACCCTAACCCGAACCCTAACCCTTACCCGAAGCCTTACACTCACCCGTCCCCTAACACTAACACGTACGCTAACTCTAACCCGTACCCTAACACGTACGCTCACTCTAAACCGCTGTCGTACACTAACCTGTACCCTAAACCATCCCCTTCCCCGTGCCCTAACCCTAAACCGAACCCTAACCCTTACCCGAAGCCTTACCCTAACCCATCCCGTAATCGTAACCCGTAAGCTAACACTAACCCATAGCCTAACACGTAAGCTCACCCAAAAACGTTGTCAAAACCTAACCTGCACCCTAAACCGTCCCTGTCCCCTAACGCTAACCCTAACCCTAACCCGAACCCTAACCCTTA
>NW_021702767.1:0-1156 GCF_005190385.1 Monodon monoceros
TATCAAACACTTAGAGAAGAGTTAACACCTATAATTCTCAAACTCTTTCAACATACACCAGGGGGAGAAAGACTCCCAAACTCATTCTACAAAGACACCATCACTCTAATACCAAAACCAGACAAAGATGTCACAAAGAATGAAAACTACAGACCAATATCACTGATGAACATAGATGCCAAAATCCTGAAAAAAATACGAGCAAACAGAACCCGAGAGCATATTAAAAGGATCATACACCATGACCACGTGGGGTTTCTTCCAACAATGCAAGGATTTTTCAGTATACGCAAATCAATCAACGTGATACAACATATTAACCAATTGAAGAGGAAAACCATATGATCCTCTCAATATATGCAGAGAAAGATTTCGACAAAATTCAACACCCATTTATGATAAAATCCCGGGAGAAAGTAGGCATTGAGGGAACATTGCTCAGCATAACAAAGGCCATATATGTCAAACTCACAGCCAACATCGTCCTCAATGCTGAAGAACTGAAACCATTTCCACTAGGTTCAGGAGCAAGACAGGGTTTCTCACACTCACCACTATTATTCAACATAGTTTTGGAAGTTGTAGCCACAGCAATCAGAGAAGAGAAAGAAATAAAAATAATCCAAATCAGAAAAGAAGAAATAAAGCTGTCACTATTTGCAGAAGACACCACACTATCCATACAGAACCCTAAAGATGTTACCAAAAAACAACGAGAGCTAAGCAATGAATTTGTGAAAATAACAGGATATAACATTAATGCACAGAAATGTCTGGCATTCTTATACACTAATGATGAAAAATTTGAAAGTCAAATTAAGAAAACACTCCCATTTACCATTGCAACAAAAAGAATAATAGAGGAATAAACCTACATAAGCAGACAAAAGACCTGTAGGGAGAATACTATAAGATGATGATGAAAGCAATGACAGATGAAACACATAGCTGTGGTAATATACCGTGCCCTTGGATTGGAAGAATCAACATTGTGAAAGTGACTCTATGACACAAAGCAACTGACACGGTCAATGCACTCCCTATCAAAGTCCCACTAAGCATTTTAAACACAGCTAGAAATAAAAATTTTCACAGTTTGTAGGAAAGACAAAGACTCCGAACAGCCAAAGCAAGGTTGAGAATGAAAAATGGAGCT
>NW_021702768.1:0-1368 GCF_005190385.1 Monodon monoceros
GAATCCCTCCAGCCTGCCGCATTGACACCTACATAAATATCTGAAAAACTCACTCCTGAAAATGTATGTTAATATCTTACCAGCTTCAAAGTAGTTCCTATTTTATGTGTGTTTTGCATTTTCCTATCTTCCGTCATCACATGTACTAGAGCATCATCTTTTGCTCCCTGAACAATCTCAGCATTTTTGACCATATATGTATGAGTTTATATCTAGACTCCCTATTCTGTTTGTTTATCCTTATGCTAATACTACACTATTTTAATTATAGTAGCTTTATAATAAATCTTGAAATTATGTAGGGTATGTTCTCTTCCAAAATGGTTTTAGCTAACTTAGATCTTTTGTATTTATATATAAATTTTAGAATCAGTTTGATTATTTCTTTGTAAAAAGACTACATTAAGTCTATAGAGCAACTTGGAGATAACTTCATAATAATGTTTCTCCATTTATTTTAGTTTTCTCTAGTTTATCTCAGCAATGTTTTATAATTTCTAGTCCTCAGCACTTACATATATTTTATCAAATGTATCACAAAGTATTCATGTTTGTTGATGCTATTCTAAATGGTATTTTTAAAATGTTCAATTTCCAATTTTCCTTGCTAGTATATAGAAAAACAATTGACATTTGTATATTAATACTGTACTCTGTTTCCTTGCTAAACAAATTTGCAAGCTCTAGTAGCTTTTTAAATAGATTCCTTAAGATATTCAATGTACACAAACAGGTCAGCTGTGAATGAAGAGAGTTGTATTTCTTTCTATCCAATCTACACAGTCTTTATTTCTTTCCCTTGCCTAATTCCACCAACTAGTATTTCTAGTTTATTTTTGAATAGAATTAGTGAGAGTGGAAAAACCTTCTCGTGCCCAAACATAAGAGTAAATTTTATAATTTCACCATTACATAAAATATTAGCAGTAGCTTATCCAGTTTAGAAAGTTACTTGTTATTCCTAGTGTTTACTGTTTAGGTCTATGATCCACTCTGAACTAATTTTCTGTTTGATTAAGGTAAAAGTTGAGGTTATTTACCTATTGTTTCATATGGATATCTACTTGTTCCAAAAGGGTTTGTTCTGAAAGCATCCCTTTCTCCACTGGCATTTTTGTTGAAAATTAATTAACCATGTATGAGTGTATCTATTTCTTGATATTCTGTTACATTAATCTATATTTCTATACTTACACCAATACCATACCAATGTGATAAAGTATGTTTAGAGTAAATCTCGGAATCAGGTAGTACATGTGTTCCAACTTTCTTTTTCTCTTTGAAAGTCATTTGGGCTTTTCCAGGGCCTCTGCATTTTCATAAAATATTTAAAATCACTTGTCAATTGCTACAAAAATAATAAATATT
>NW_021702769.1:0-236 GCF_005190385.1 Monodon monoceros
GGTGGGAAATGAGCATTACATTTGCCCGTGCAGACACCTACAGCTAGTCTCTCATTGGTTCTCCCTATTCCTGTTCATCTTGCACAAAAATTGCAAAATGCGCTAAACAGGAGTTTAAAGGCACTGACTCTCCAAGTGGGGAGAGTGTTAGTAAAGCCTCTCGAATGCTGATCCCGAGTAACAGGTGACGAAAACTGAGATGCATTTAGAAACGTTTCCCGGTCACACGGTGGACC
>NW_021702769.1:336-1123 GCF_005190385.1 Monodon monoceros
TCAGGCCCTAATCTGGTTCTGGCACGGCATGCTGAGCCTTTGGTTAATTCCTCTTCCTGGTGGGAAATGAGCATTACATTTGCCCGTGCAGACACCTACAGCTAGTCTCTCATTGGTTCTCCCTATTCCTGTTCATCTTGCACAGAAATTGCAAAATGCGCTAAACAGGAGTTTAAAGGCACTGACTCTCCAAGTGGGGAGAGTGTTAGTAAAGCGTCTCGAATGGTGATCCCGAGTAACAGGTGACAAAAACTGAGATGCATTTAGAAACGTTTCCCAGTCACACGGTGGACCATACTGTGGGATTCCCATGCGTGATTTAGCTGAAGGAAGCATCCCTTAAACCTTGAGAGTTGAGAACCATGGAATGGGTACCATGCAGTATGACTTCAAAGGGTCTGCATTTGCTCACCGAACCTCACCAATCCTATCAGACCCAAGTGTCCAGCCTTATGCTTCACCCAGCTCGGGGTGTAGATGTGGTAAATCCAGGTTTCATCACAAGCCCTGAATGAATTATTTAAAAATTGCTCTCTATTTCACTGTCATTGTGTTTTGTTTTTAAAATTTATTTTGATAATGGGATTTTGCTGATTTTCACTGCTGCATTTATATCACTGTACACACACTTGATTCTCTTACGGAGACATATAAATCCATAGGTATTAAGACTCTTACTCGTCCGGTATATTCCTAGGTGCTGAATATGGGGTGTTGAGTCCAGTTCGTTGACCAGGGAATAGGTTTTTTCTATTACATATTTGGCTTATGGAACGGTATCTGTGCT
>NW_021702770.1:0-22392 GCF_005190385.1 Monodon monoceros
TCATTCTCTGTTGAGAAAAATGTCTGAATCTACCTCACCTCCCCCCCGGAAGTTGTCTTACTTTTTCTCCATGGATGCTTGAGACTTCATTTTTTTATCATTAAACTTTAATAGCGTAGCTTATGGGCCTGACTTAAGTCCCAGCAAACATGCCTTGGAATCAGAAAATGAAGTCCTCAGCTCTATTGGGAAGGCTGCCCAGGAGGAGAAGTGAGAAGAAAATGTGGTTTATATTCTCCAAAATATAACAATAAATTCACTTATGCAAAGAAATGTATATGGTGATTAAGGGCTATTATGCTATTAGTACAGCAGAACCAACAGTTTTCCATCTGGAAGGCAGTACGCTGTAATCAAAAGAGCTCTGGGCTTTGGCGTCTCATAGAAATGAGTCGAAAGTGAAATCTACAATTTAAGAGCAAGCCTAGTATTTAACTCAGTTTTCTCTTCTATAAAATGCAAATGATACCTTCCTCATAAAGCTTTGGTGGCAATTAAACAGGATGACATCTGTACAGTGCCTGGCACATGGTTGGTGCTCACTACATATTAGATTTCCCTTTTTCTTTCTTTCAGGTATACCTAGATTCAACAAAGTGTTGATATAACATTGTTACTATGGAAAATAGCTTCTACAGTTTGGAGGTACTTACAGATTGGAGTTTTTAGAATACTGCACATTCATCAGGAGATTAGCCCTGATTCTTTGCATATTTGAATGACATGACTATTCCAAGTTTCAATATTATGAAATAGTAGAACTAAGTTGAATAGACTTGCCCAATCCCCCTCACTTCCTGCCCTGTCTCTCAGGCAGATTTTATCTGTGATGGAATTACAAATGGTGAGAAGCAAGGCAGTGATGGTTAATTACTTCCGAGGAGGTTTAGAGTCAGAGAAGCATAAATCACCTCACCCCAGACTCTGCAGGTTCAGCTAAGAAATGGTACCCTGGGCAGGAAGCAAGCAGTGAAGGGGCTTGATCTACCTTTAGTTGATCCCCAGTTATAATCCTAAATAATTAAAGCTTGCTCTCTAGCTCCGTCAGGTTTTGCATTTATTTCTGAGGATTACCACACCACTTACTTGGTTACATGTCTGTTTTTATTGTTCATTAGAATGGTATCACTCCAGGCTTGCTCACACAAACATTTGCCAAGACAATGGGATAAAAACAAATCAAGTCTTACAAGCAGAGAATCTATTTCCATTTGCAAATATTCAGACCGAATAATATGCTACAGGAATTTCTGGGGGAAAATGAGTGAGATTGAATATGCTCAAGCATTGCCAGGAGAAACATGTCAATAAATTTACTTAAAAAAAAAAGTGTGTAGAAAGAGTGAGGAAACAACTAAATAATTTAAGAAATGAATTTAGAATTCTACAGATGATTTTATATGTTTATGTGTGAGTGTGGCAATAGCAGGTTAAAGTAGTAAATCAGGTATTATAATTAATGAATTGTCTATCCTTTTTGGAAAAGTAAGACAGAGAAAAATTTTTATAGCAGAGGTGTGATAAACAGCATAACCTTATGAGCATTGTATGAATGATACTTGTGCAAATTTAGCTTAAACTGTTTTACTGGATTAATGAATAAATATTTTTTACCATCTATTGAGTAGATTTCATAAGTAATGTTCTTCCATATGTTTTCCAGTGTAATAAAAATCGCAAAGAATGCAAACTCACATGACATTATAGTAAATGATCTGAATAACAGAATATTAATTAAGTGGGTGCAATGACCCTTTCAATGGCCACGCGTATAAAATAGAAATCTTAGTAGTTAAAAAAAATAGTTAATGGGATTATTACAAATTTAAATGATTTTATTTTTGGTTTTGCCATGAATCACCTCATAGTAGATGATGTGTATAATTGGATCCATAGCAGGTTTGATTTTAGGGCATAAATTAACAATCTTTTAAGCCAGTTCCAAGAGCCAAGTTTGTAATTCCAGAATACCTGATTAACAAAAGACGTGAGTGTTTACAGTTGTTTACAGACTGATTCAGCCCTCTTCTTTTTAGCACGTACTAGGTGCCAGACTCCAGGTATATAAAATGCCTGGCCCACAGTCCCATGGAAGAGACTGTCTCCAAGGATTACGTGAGGTTGGATGATTGTCAGGACACACAAGACCCCTTGGGTTTCATGCATGTCCTGACCCATGTAGGGCTCTAATAAAAGCAATGAAAATGTTACAGCAAGAGAAAGAATTCACACAAAAGCATCAGGAGTCCAAGAAGCTTCCAGACACCCTTCTCTAGGGTCCTTGGTTAGTCACACAAGACTCATCTCCAGATTATGACCCAGCAACATATGTGGAAGGAATTTTGGTTTCAGAAGACCTCGTTCTTATCTGGCCAAGAGTTTAGTATCAGACTTCTACACTTCCCAAAGATATGCATATAACTGGCTCACTATCTTATACACTGTGGCACCTTGAGTTGTACTGAAGAGTATCCATGGTCAGGGTGAAGAAAGATTTCCTAATGGAGATCAAGAGCCAACATAAATGATCTTAGTGATTGAGGTGAGGTGGCCGTTACAGTCAGAGGGAACAGCATGCACAGCCTCCCAGAAACATTCCAGAAAAATGGTTAATTTTAGAAAGCCTAAGGGTTCCATATGGTTGTAGTGTAGACTATATACAGGTAAGTAGATAAATAATTATGAGGATAATCCCCCAGTTGTATTCCTGGGTGACAAGAGTGCAGAGATAGATGCAAACTTGAGATAGGGGATAATGAGATACCAGATCAGAGATGTCTCTTGGTTCTAGACATTGAATTTTAGATCCTATGGAACATCTAGGTTGGAGATATGCAAGAAAAGAATTTAAAGCCCAGAATATTGAGCGAACTATTTTGTGACTACTCAGTAAACACCACACAACTAAAAGGCTAATGCTGTGATCTTGCATTTTAAAAGCTCTGATAATTTCTGTCAGAAACCTATCTGTTATAAATAGGAAAACAAACAAACAAAAAATTGTTTTTAAACCTGTCTCATGCTGTGAACTTATTTTAGAACAAACTACTGTTTTCAAGTTTCAACACTGTCAAAGGAGAGGATGTTTTTTCTCAGTTAACAAAGACACTTGCAGAAGATCAGGCGAAAGCCGGCTTCCTGTGGAGAAGGAGTTTTGCCTTGAGAATTTCATTATGGCTTCTTTCTACCATATGGAGTCAAAGAGACATTCCCTTCTTTCTGTTCCATTTTCCTTTTATCCAAGGATTTTACCTGACTTCTGAAATAATTAATTGAAGTTAAATTCATGTACACAAATATACATAAGGTACACACATGTATATATATACTCATATAAATAAGGTACATATAAGGACTCTGAATTTACTATGTCTTACAGATCAAAGGACAGATGGTACCAATTTTTAAATCTATCTTTGTAGCATTTTTTTAAGCAATTTCTTGAAACCTGATTTTTGTTTTGAATGATGAGCTAGTTCCTTTCAAGTACTAAGTAAAGAGCAAGAATCATCAATATTATATTGCATATGCACCTCGTCCTCCATCATGAAGAAATGTCTAAAAAGTAAGCACAAACATCAAAAAGTCATTTCCTGTGAACTACAAAATTACCTATGCCATTTAGAGTAGTGGCCTCTACACCTTTGCTAACTGTCATGTCTCTTTGCCAAGTGTTATTACCTTACATTTGTTTATGCTTTTGCATTACAGTGAGGTAGTCAGAACTAATACTATTACATTTTACAAATAGGAATACAACCTCAGAGTACTTAAATTACTTATCTAAAGTCACACCATCTAAAAAATGAAACCTGGTCTTCTGTGCAGATAAAGTTCTTTTAGGTTCTAACCTATTTGAAAGATAATGTTTTTCCTCTCCAAGCTGCCTTCTCTAGTTTCAGAAATGTAACAGTAGAGGAATATATTGTATAACTACTCTTAAATTTTTAAACAGATAAAGATAGTATTTTATTATCATGTATACACCTTTTATTTTGAATTTTACATTAAAGCAACCTTCTGTATAGAAGTATACAAAAAAGAGAAAGTTGCTTTTGAGAGTTGTGGGCTTTAATCCATGAGAATGCTGCTACGTGCTACCCTATTGCCCCATTTTTTAAACTATACACACCCCTTTCTGCACTATCCTAATACAGGTAGACATTTTAGTAAGTAGGGCATGCATATCCTTGACCAGATAAAGAGCTGTCACAATGCTTTGTGGTACAAAGAAACGTTATCATTGAATATGCAGAAGTAATCATATTTGGGTTTATTTAGAATCGATCAGTGTTTCTTAAACTGGTGTGCTTGTAAAAAATGAAGATTTCCTGTTCACTTATTTTGATTTAGTAGGTCCAGAGTGAGCCTAAAACCCTGCATTTTGACTGCAGTGTACTTGAGAAGCACTGGGAAAGATCAGGGTATTTTCTTTGTATTGGAAGTTACAAGTAGCAAAAAAACAAATGAAATACACAGATAAAGCCTATTTTAATCAATACGGTCCACTTGCTCCCTATAAATCTTTAGGGGAAGCTAATAATGAGCAGCAAAATTGAGTGTCTTTAGTTTCAGTTCTCTTTGCTGTTGCATACCAGCTGTGGCAGTGTTAATAAGCATTAAAACCATCCAAAGGTGACGATTTGGGAGAAGAAAAAGAAAATTTCAGGATACGAATAATCCATTGTACTGGTGACACCTGGATAAATAAAACTTCCTGGTATAAAAGTCTTGTAATAAAATTGTGCTAAAATAAGGAGTAAATTTCCAGTGCAATGGAAATACTTCTCTTAAGCTGTTCTTGGATGTGTTTGCATAGTATAGCCATCACTATCAAGATTTTCTGAATGTCCATCTATGATTAGCAAGACTTGATGGAGTCTAATTTTTTTTTTTTTATTTTTGCGGTACATGGGCCTCTCACTGCTGTGGCCTCTCCCGTTGCAGAGCACAGGCTCCGGATGCGCAGGCTCAGCGGCCATGGCTCACGGGCCCAGCTGCTCCGCAGCATGTGGGATCTTCCCGGACCGGGGCACGAACACGTGTCCCCTGCATCGGCAGGCGGACTCTCAACCACTGCGCCACCAGGGAAGCCCCGATGGAGTCCAATTTATATAGTCATTTGTTTTAGCAATCCCCTGCCTTCCTCCTTTTCCCCTTCCACACTCTCTCAATGGTGACTCTTGTCTTTCCCAACTTCCTTTTCCCTGAATTCACATCCTCTAACCTGCTACTTTCGATCAAATTGGGTAAAGGTTAGTGACTGGTCATTGGTATATGCTGACTGATCAACTCATAGTTTAGCTTAGTTCTACTATCCTTGTTGACTGCTTATAACTTGTTAGACACATATTCTGTCTGCATCGTCATGTCAATACTATGAGGTAGGTAATGTAGGTATAACAATTTTCTGTATATAGTTACCTACTTTAGTTACTATTATGGCCCTTATTTTACAAATAAGGAAATTGAAGTTTAGAATAATTAAATACCTTGCCCATGGTTACACAGTTATTAATACAGCAGAGTTCTCAAGTTCAGACAGCATGATTTTAGAGCATGAGCTTCTAATCACTATAGCATGCCACCAGGTCCTAGAACTTGAAGCCCTTTGTCTTTATGTAAGTAGAGAATGTCTCCTGTTAGACTTGCTGAATCTTATTCTGTTCTGTTAGAAAAAGGAGGCCCTATGTTTCATCGCTTGATAAGCTCTTGCTCTTCTGATGAATAGTTTCTAGCAATTTATTCCTGAGAAATTTCCAGAACTGAAGAGAACAATTATCCTATTCTCACTGTGTTCTTCCAGAATGATCTGCCAATAGGCTGTCTTCTCCTCCTCTCTCAGGCTTCCTTTCCCCACCTTGAACACTCGTTATGTCCCTTCCTCCTATGCACCAGGTTTTCCAGAGCCGTATTTTTCTATCCCTCAACTTATATATTTCATTTTATTCAGAACATAAATTTGTTACTCATTTGCCCTGATTTCATAGACAGCCCACCCATGCTTTATTAGAATTCCAGTAGTTAGGAAAGCCCTGGCAGTGTAAGAAGCAATCATGGGAGGCTTTGAATAGAGAGGGATGCTGGAGGGTGGAATGGATGGTTATCCACTGGGCCAGTATCAGTAAGAAGAGGGAAAGGGAGGGGAGAGACCTGGATCTAATGGCCGTGGTTGGAGGAGTTCCATTAGGCATTTAATTTGTCATGATTGTCCCATGGCTGGCAAGGAAATTCTTAAGGAAAGAGTATCTGTACATTTTAGAACACTTACTTTCTGATTTGTTAGAATTAGAACTTAGACTCAGTTTAATAAGGAGACTGTTGCATGTTTGTTATCAGTGCTATAAGACTATGCTAGAGTAAATTATTCACTCTGTCCATAAGGTAATATCTATAATTTTAATTTATGTAGAAACAGATACCTTACTAAAGGTATCTACATAAATACCTTTACCTTACTAAAGGTGGAAATTGTCTGCCTTCAGTCTACAAACTTATGGAACATTTCCTGATGTTTTCATTACCCTTAAATGAGGTATTATTTTTGAAGACAGTACATAACACATAGTAGATTTTAGAAATCATCCTTTTCTCCATAATTTCTAGTCATCTGCAAGAATTTTATTTAATCCTGGAGTATTTCAAAATGCCAGCAGAGCATAGCTTCTTGAGGAGCTTTTAAAGGACACGCTAATGGAGTCTTCTTGGAAAGTCTCCTTTTCCTGTAAACATAAGTAGATATGAACATAACTGCCATGGACTTTGCATATAAACCACTTACTGAATTATTTCCACAAATGACTGAGAGCACAGACCCAGCTAATGCCTTATGAATCCCTGAATCAGTAATGCTGTCATTTGTGTTTATTTTGGTAATACTGTATAAGATAAAGTTTTAGTAATTGATGTACATTTAAATTAATTCTCAGAAATCTATACCTACCTACATCCTAACTCTCTGGATTTAACTTTATGTTAACATATACTTATTAAAGTAAAGCCTTGACAAGCATTTTTAAAATGTTTATTATAACTGACCCAACACATTTTTTCCTTGATAATTACTACCCTTGATTTAGTACTACAGAATGTCTCAAAAATAATGCTAACAACGATACTTAGGAGAGCTAAGTAGGAGAAATAATTCAGCTCTCACTACCCGGTACTGTAGAAGGGAATGTCATGACTTCTTCCAACATTAACAACGTGGAGATAAGGAAAGCTTTAAGAAAAATGTATCGTCTGAAAAATAAAACTGACAAGATGTCATGATTCATATTTTTTCAATTTGGAAAACTTGACTCTAGAAACTCATTGAGACTTTTAAAATCTTGGCAGATCTATTGGAAGTGGGAACTATACTCAGGAGAATCATTTTTAAGGTAGGGCTTTATTTGCCTGTATGTTATATCTACCCTACAATGCCTCGAAGTGCATTTCACAGCCAGGAAGTATTTCATGGTTGAGTAAATTAAATATTAATATAATAATTATAAATAAAGTTATTTAGACAGGCAACTGTGTAGGACAGAATGCAAAGATGAAAGTAGTTAATGTTTTATCCCATTTTGATTGAAAGGGATAGGTATTTCTCCAATATACTTGAACATAGTATAAAAGATGATAGGTTGAAATAAAGTCAATAATAACTGTGCAGTTGTTTTTTTTGTTCACAGTTATTATAAAAGTAAAACAAATATCTAGTGTGCTGTTTAAATTTAATGAACTATCAAACACTCTGCCAGTGAAATCCCATATTAATCCAGTTACATATCAAAGTCCCATCATATATATGAAACACTTCTATTTTTATTTTTCCTTGTTAACAGTGAATCATATAGTTAACTGATGGTGTTTCTTTATGCTGCTGCTGAAGAAATTGAAGCCTAGTTTATGATCCACTTCTAGAAAATTTACAGGATTACATGGCTTTTGACTACAAACCTATTTCTACTCTACATTCTTGCTTTATTTTCCTTTTGCTTCATTTTTCTAATTTATCTTCCTCTATTTTATGACTCTTTATAAGACATTTTAAGTACATTTTCAGACATAGTACAATTATTTTTTAAATCAATGAAATAAAAAAAGTTTTTTTTCTTTGAAGAAGGAACTATGCCTGGGTCTCTGGGAACTCAAGATCAATCACCAGCAAAATCCCCTTTGTCCTCCACTTCTCCTCTGAACCCTGCTTCTTCTTGCTCCAAAGAAAACCAGCTCTCTTCTGAGGACTCTAAATCCCCTGTTGCCTTTGCCGACCTTGAACACTTTCCACAAGAGGTGGATGTTTTCTCCGCACAACTCCTCCCAGAACACCTGGCCTGGCAAGCGACTTGACTTTCCTTCCCCTTTCCTACTGTCTCTGAGTCTCATGTTATCAAACTGTGCCACTCTTCCTCTCCTAATTTAAGTCATCTGTAATCCCCAGGTGACTCCTTTGCTCCTTCAGTATTTTAGCTTCTGCTTCATTGTCATTCTCCCCAAAATAACTCCATACTAGGAAGAATATTATACACAATGCTACTGTATAGTAGCAGATGCTCTTGTGAGGTAGTGATCTCCCTGTCAACAAATATTCTCAAGCAAACAGATATAGCATGCCAAATCTTTAGATATGGCCTATAACTGATTTACCCATTGGATGCAGATGTGCTATTCTAGCTAGCAGTACAATTATCCATGTACAAGTCTGTTTAGACAGAAAATCATAACCAATAGGTTAAATACTTTGGCCCCAAAGCAATACATCTATCTATCTATGTATTGAACTTGAGACATATAAATTAGAGACATTGAGATCATTTAGATGATATACTTCCTGAATGCTGTACCTTGACCTTCACAAACTGGATCATTTAACAGCACAAGTTTCAGATATTAACCAATTTATAGTCACTGAACCAGTGTGTTTCTGATTACCTCAGACTAACTTCTTTTGTACAATGACCAACTGCATGACCTCATTAATGAGATCACCACACACCTACATAGTACACTTATACCACTTAATTTAACAGCAGACATAATTTTAGTAACACCAAATTTTTACCTTATTAAATTTAGAAGTTTCTTGGAAAAAGTCATAAGCACTATACTTAGCACTTAGTAAAGTTTAAATGTAATGTTTCCTGTATATTTTTTATCTCTAACATTTGATTAAATAGTACCCTATTTATCCGTTCTTTTCCTTTCATTATTTTAAATACAGGCCCATGAGTATACTTGCTGGTATACACAAACACACACACACACGCACACACACACACAGACACTTCATAGTCCCACTTAAATATCAGATTCCCATTTATTAAATTCCTGGAGTTATACTGGGACATTAAAATCATGGGTGGGGTACCTCCCTCGTGGCACAGTGGTTAAGACTCCGCGCTCCCAATGTAGGGAGCCCGAGTTTGATCCCTGGTCCAGGAACTAGATCCCACATGCATGCCGCAACTAAGAGTTCACATGCCACAACTAACAAGCCACAACTAAGGAGCCCTCCTGCCGCAACTAAGAAGCTGGCAAGCCGCAACAAAGGAGCCCACCTGCCGCATCGACGCAACCAAGTAAATAAATAAATAAATAAATAAATAAATTTTTTTTAAATAAAAAAAATAAAACCATGGTGGGGGGGAACTAGCATGACAAACACCCTTGCCTTTTTACCCACATTTATATAATTTCAAAGTAGTAGATAAAAACCAGAAGCTAATTGATTACTTGTTTTCTGTAATATATCTGGATCATGTAGTATGGAACAATTTAATTTCAAAGAGACTCTTTGTCTTTTATTATAAAATAGTTTTAGTTCTCCTACTTGATTAAGTGAGACAAGCCTATTAAATACTAAATACTATTAAATACTAAATACTGTATTCTCATTATATTCAGCAATCCTCAGAATGATTCTATATAGAAGTATCACTACCACTTTTTATAAAGACTAACATTTGGAAATGTAAAGTAGATTGACCAAAAACTTAGTAACAGCAGAGCCAAGATTCAAATCTTAATTTGAATCCAGAGATTCTTCCTAGCACTATATCCTTGGCAGAATAAAGTTTGACTTGGTCATTCAGTAAACAGCCAATCTTTGAGGACAATAAGAATTAACAAAAATAAAGCCCCTTGACTTCAGTGTTTACGTGACGATTTGTATTTTACAAATAGTATATATGGTAACTTGGTAAATTTGCTATCCTAATAACTGGAAATTTCAATCCAAGTACAGAAGAACCAACCACAACCTGAATTTCTTCCTTCTCTCAGGAAGTGTCTTAGAGCAACAAGCCAAAAGTACTTTCTGTGGCGAAAGGGAAAGTTACTTGCTCTTCTCGTGACATTTTCCCTACCAGCCACCCACTTTGCATTCCTTCCTGCAGGCTGCTGGCAGGATTTCTACAGGCAAAGCTTGACAGATGGGGTTCTAGTGACTGAGGCCCTCCAACTCCAATGAGATGTTATCAAGGACTTAAAAAGGCCCTTCCCCAAGGTGTCTGATGTGTGCAATGCCATCTACCTTCAGATAAAGACATAATCATGTTTAAATGGCAGAAACTCTCAGAGTCTTTAGTAAAATTCTGTTACTGGGGAGGAGCGGGGTTATTGAGGCTTTATAGAGTGAGGCTTTCTGAGTTTGGATAGATCTTTTAACTTGAATATTCAGTAACAGAATGTAAATTTTTGGTGCAAAGAGAGAATGCCATATGTTTTCTAATTCTTACATGTAGCAGCATGCATAATTTCTATTGTGGCCATATATAATTTTGAAATTTATACTAGATTAGCCCCGAAATGAAATGCAAATAAATATGATTTTAATGCTATTATATCTTTGCTAATACTTCACTTATTTGTGCATTTTAATAACATTTATTGCTTTTAAATGAAAATAAATTAATCTCAGGCCTGAGCCAGTATATATATAGTATATTAATTCTGATGTGCAAGGAATTGAAACGGCATGTCATAAAATGCTTAAATTAAAAATGTGTTAAAAATAAGTAACTTACTTTAAACTTTAGTCATATTAATAATGGAACTGCATATAAAGTAAAGGTTCTTCTCAAATACCAGTTTTGCAGTGTGAATATAACAAATTTAAGTATTTGATATATTAATCAAATATATCATGGGAAATAGAAATGTATATAGTTCTTTCTGAGAAAAGTAATATACTGCAATATAATTCTGTATATATAAAGGGAATTTTTAATATAGTTTGGAATTATAGTTACTAATCAGGTTATTAAATTTTTAGAAGTATTCCAATAAAAACATAAAGGTCTATGTTAATACCAGGATTAGAATTTTCAAAGGGCAACTGAAAAATACTCTCAAAAGCTGCTGAGGAATATGTGACAACTGATTTTTTTTAAAGGTCAAGGATAATCAAATAAAATCAGCATATAGTAAGGTTAAAGAAAAACCAGTTAAGCATTACAGTGAAGACTAATCGGTGCTAATTAGTGATAACTGACTTCAACTATTGAAAATAAATAAATAAAATTGTCTTTAAAAAGAAAAAAGTGTAGACTTAAAAAAATAAACTGAATTATCAAATTAAATTAGAAGTAGATGGGCTTAATGGTAACAAAAGTAGGAAGAATGAGTTGTGACAGTAGAAGCAGAATAGCTGCTCACTTTTACAAACAGGGAAGAGGGAATTCAGCTATTAGCTAATGAGATAAAGCAGCAGCATCCTCGTAGCAGCATCTGATTGCAAGGCAGAATCCTTCCATAAATGGACGCAACTGATTGCACAAAATCAGAGTGACCCACTCATTCTCCTATTCCCCCGTAGAAATTGCCAGGACTCTGCCATTGTTGGATGCTTGATGCGTCTGTATTTCCCAATCTGCCACTTACTTAGCCAGAGTCATCAGCTTCCCAGAAGACTTATTTAAGCCCTATTAATAGAATTATGTTGAGTCTATAAAATCAGAAGAAAAAAAAAGCCCTGACCGTTGTTGAAAAGAATCAGTCCCAAACTCTGTTGTTCCAGCATTACTTTAGGATATAGAACCAAATAATCAGCACCTATGTATCATTTAGGAGCACGTATTTTTTTTCTATTTTATTTTTAAATTTTTATACAATTTTTAAGGTTTACTTTCCATTTACAGTTATTACAAAATATTGGCTATATTCCCCGTGTTCTACAATACATCCTTGAGCTTATCTCACACCCAACAGTTTGTACCTCCCACTCCCCTACCCTATATTACCCCTCACCCCCCCCACCACTGGTAATCACTAGTTTGTTCTCTATATCTGTGAGTCTGCTTCTTTTATGTTACATTCGCTTGTTTGTTGTATTTTTTAGATTCCACATATAAGCGATACCATACAGTATTTATCTTTCCCTGTAGGAGCATTTATTGAATGAAGCAAATACTTTTTGAATGCTTACTATGTGTCAGGCCCTTTACCCATACGATTTTTGCTTATAACCATTTATAAATACAGGGATATTTATCTACATTTTACAAAAGAAGATGCTGCTGCTCAGAGATGTTAAGATTCATAAACCTATCAAGTGGCAGAGCCAGAATTCAAACTTTGTGTCCATGTGGTTCTAAAACCCTTATGCATGTTTCCACCAAGCCACTTCCCTAGAGACTTTGACTCTTCTGTTCATCACTGTATCTAAGTACCTAGAACAGTGCCTGACACGTAGTAGGTCCTCAGTAAACAGCTCTTGATTAAAAGAAGGCCTGCTCGGTGCAGAGCCTGCTTTCACTTGTGCCTCTGGGGGCCCCTGATGGGAGTAGAATAGTACATTAAGCTTGTCTCAATCTGTTCCAGATCTCAGGTTTTTGTTTGTTTGTTTGTCTTGTTTTTTGTTGTCTTTGCCTTTCCTTGTATGTGTTTGAATCTCTAAATCTAGCAGGTAAAACCCCAGGGGGCAGGATCCCGTCCTCTTTGCTTGTACCATCACAGCACACTAATGAGCGCTGTGCACGCAGCAGTGCTTCACAAAGTGATCAGGCCTTATTAATCATTGACAGAAGGTCTGTTGAAAGAAATAAATAAATCTGCATTTCAGGAGTATCATGAGCCCACACTCAGTTTTCACTCAAAAGAGCTATATACAGCCTATCAAGATCTAAAAAGTAGATTTTTCTCCCTTCATAAAGAAACAAGGATAGCAGTTTGAGTAGTAAAATCCCTTAATGTGGTCACTCATTTCTGTGATATTTAAATGTGAAGGAGAAGTTTTGCTCACAGCTTGGGATGAGGTCTTCTCCAAGACGGCTTAAGATTTCAAAACTGATCACATACAGCCAGAGAGCTCCACTATGGCAATTATTGTTGATTTGGAAGCTCTCTTGTTGCAGTTTATTTAGATTATACTTAATAGGGCTGTAGATGGAGTGGAATGAAAAAACCTGTGAGAAAATATAGGCACCCCCTCTGAGCACTGAAGATAAGGGTGTAGCCTACAGCAGCATTAGTAGGTCAGGGATTTGGATCTGTTTTGTTCACTGCTGTATCCCTGGTATCTAGAACAGAAACTGACACATAGATGGTACACAATAAATATTTTTTAAATGAATTAGGATATAGAAATAATAATGATGATGAGGAGGAAGAGGTTAGAGAAATGATGATGATAACATAGTGTTTCAGAGGGGAAGTACTGGAAATGTTATCCCCTGAATTAGGATGGATGCAGAGCTTTTAAAGAACGTTCGCTCCAAAAGGGAGAAGAAGAGATAAATTTAGCTCAGGAGAAATGTGGAGGTTCTTTGAAATATTAGGGCCTTCTCCGGATAAATATATTCTTTTTGGACAGAGTTCAGGAGCACAAGAAGTTTGGGGGCAATTACGTTATTGAAGTTTAAAACAGAAGTAGAATAATAAGCAGTATATTGTATTGCCAAAAGCTTAATCTCATGAAAATTAAGAATAAGAAATGGATACTTGTTATAACTGTTATTTAACATTGTTTTGTAAGCAAGGAAGATGAAAGAATTTGTAACAATATTGAGAAAGATATTGATAATTACATTCCAGTAGATTTACATTTTTCAAAAGAAATAAAACTGCTAAGCTTAATAAGATAATTTGGTAAGCTGACTAAATGCAGGGTAAATGTTTCCCATAGTAGCAATAATTTGTTATAAATAGAATTTAAAAAAACTTGTTTACCCCAGACTATAAAGCAACTAGGAATATATTTAGCAAGAAAAGTACTTGGCCTTCCTGAAAAACAGTATAAACACTTACTGATAAGGTATCCACATGTAGGTATTTCATAGATATCCTAAAAATCTCACATCTCATTTTGTATAATTAATTACATTGCAATGAAATTAAATTACAATGAGAATTTAGAAGAATAAGTGTTTAAAAATAACCAATAAAATTTTGAGGAAAGAATATACCTGTGTATGTGTTGGTAAGGATTCTAGCTGCCTCTATAGCGAAAATCTGACTACTAGTGGCTTAAAATAGGGGTTTTTTTCTTGCTTACTTCATAGTCTGTTGGTAGGTTGGCTTTTTTAAAATTCTTGTTGTGACTGTTATTTTATTATTGTATTTTAATTTCTAAGCATAAATTCGGTGAACATTCACTCTGTGCCAGTCACTGATTGCATTTTCTCATTTAATTCTCACAGAAACACTGTGTATTATCCCCATTTTATGAATGAGGAAACTGAGGCTCTGAGAGCTTCAATAAAGAAATGGTAGAGGAAATTCAGGTTACCTAACCGTAAAGCCAATCTGACTTCCTCAGATTTTTTTTAAAATTTTTTATTGGAGTATAGTTGATTTACAATGTTGTATTAGTTTCAGGTGTACAGCAAAGTGAATCAGTTATACATATACATACATCCTCTCTTTTTTAGATTCTTTTCTCATATAGGCCATTATAGAGTATTGAGTAGAGCTTCCTATGCTATACAACAGGTTCTTGTCAGTTATCTATTTTATTAGTAGTGTGTATATGTCAGTCCCAGTCTCCCAATTTATCCCCCCCACCCTTATCCCCTGGTAACCATAAGTTTGTTTTCTACATACATGACTCTACTTCTGTTTTGTAAATAAGTTCATTTGTACCCTTTTTTTTTTGATTCCACATATAAGCGATATCATATGATATTTGTCTTTCTCTGTCTGACTTCACTCAGTATGACAATCTCTAGGTCCATCCATGTTGCTGCAAATGCATTATTTTGTTCTTTCTTATGGCTGAGTAATATTCCATTGTATATATGTACCACATCTTCTTTATCCATTCCTCTGTTGATGGACATTTAGGTTGCTGCCATGCCCTGCCTATTGTAAATGGCGCTGAAATGAGCATTGGGGTGCATGTATATTTTTTCCTTTTTTTTTTTTTTTGGCTGTGTTGGGTCTTCATTGCTGCATGTGGGCTTTTCTCTAGTTGAGGTGAGCAGGGGCTGCTCTTCGTTGAGGTGCGCAGGCTTCTCATTGCGGTGGCTTCTCTTGTTGCAGAGCACGAGCTCTAGGCACACAGGCTTCAGTAGTTGTGGCATGTGGGCTCAGTAGTTGTGGCTCATGGGCTCTAGAGTGCAGGCTCAGTAGTTGTGGCACATGGGCTTAGTTGCTCTGCAGCATGTGGGATCTTCCTGGACCAGGGCTCGAACCCATGTCCCCTGCATTGACAGGCGGATTCTTAACCACTGCACCACCAGGGAAGTCCCAGGTGCATGTATCTTTTTGAATTATGGTTTTCTCCGGGTACATGGCCAGGAGTGGGATTGCTGGGTTGTATGGTAGTTCTATTTTTATTTTTTAAGGAACCTCCATACTGTTCTCCATAGCAGCTGTACCAATTTGCATTCCCATCAACAGTGTAGGAGGGTTCCCTTTTCTCCCCATCTTCTCCAGCAATTATTGTTTGTAGATTTTTTTGATGATGGCCATTCTGGCTGGTGTGAGGTGACTTCCTCACATCTTAAGCATATCTCACAGTAGAAAGAACCTATAACATAAAACTTAATTAACCAAATGGATGTGGCCTAAATGGGTAATATATATCCAGTATACTATATTATCTTTCCTTCTGTTTCTGTTTTATTTAAGATAGCAAAAATAGTATATATGTCTGAAATTTAGGAGAGCTGGAATCCTAGCCCTCGCTCTGCTACTGAAAAGCTTTGTGACCTTCAGAAGTCACTTCACCTTCTTTGTCCTCAGTTTATATTATCTATAAAATAATGGGAGTTGAATGATAATATCTCCACAGTCCACAATCAAGTGGTTCTTTAAGGAGAAAATGGATTGTAAAGCCTGTCTGGATTCAAAGCCCATGCTTTTGGCTTTCTGTGTAAGTTGGTGTTTATTTATTTTTGTAATAATTTTATTTATAACAACACAGGTGAATGCTCTGCCCTTCACTCCACCTGTCTCACTCCTCAGATGTAAAAGAAGTTTGACTGTGGAGGGGCCTCTGAGACAGAACAAAACCCTCAGTGCTTCTTACTGTGACTGTGTGATTCAAAACTCGATTTGGGAGACCCTCCCACAGTGGGCAATGAGCACAGTTTCTTGTTTATAGCAACTAGGTTTGTTTTGCCTTAAAATTAGGAATCTTGTTTTAATAGCAAGAGCCTGTTAAAATAATACACTCTGTATTCATGTAAAATAAGAAGATAGAGGATACAATTTAATAGGACTTACCTGGTGGCGCAGTGGTTAAGAATCTGCCTGCCAATGCAATGAACACAGGTTCAATCTCTGGTCCGGAAAGATCCCACATGCCACGGAGCAACTAAGCCTGTGCGCCACAACTACTGAGTCCATGTGCCACAACTAGTGAGCCCGTGTGCTTCACAACTACTGAAGCCTGCTCGCCCTAGAGTCTGCACGCTGCAACTACTGAGCCCGTGCACTGCAACTACTGAAGCCTGCACACTCTAGGGCCCGCGTGCTGCAACTACTGAAGCCCGTGCACCTAGAGCCGTGCTCTGCAACAAGAGAAGCCACCGCAGTGAGAAGCCCGTGCACCACAACGAAGAGTAGCCCCCACTCCCCGCAACTAAAGAAAGCCCGCGTGCAGCAATGAAGACCCAACGCAGCCAAAAATAAAAAATAACATAATAATAAAAAAGATACAATTTAATAGAAAGTTACTACAATAAAGTGAGAATAACTATCAAATCAAATATAAAATGTAAACTTTTAAACACTGACCCCAGTATTTTTTATTCTCTTTTAAATCCTGCTCATCCTTTAAAGGATAACCTTTAGAGTATTTAGTTTAAATTATATCCTTTCTTTTTTGGTGGATCTATTTTATTTTATTTTTTAGGATTATGGTTTTGACAATTAAGTAATAGGTTTAAGTTCGATTGATTCTGACCTTTCTTTAGTGATTGATTATTATGATGTGCTTTTTATATTGTTTGGCACTGTGACATGGAGAGTCAGCCAAATAAAGACTATAAAATTAAATTGGGTTACTCCTGTATGGGTTATCTACTGGGTGCAGTTGAGTAGCTGGAAGGTTTAAGTACTGGGGGGTTTTTTGTGGTTTTTTTTTATACACATATGCAGTCAAGTTAACGCCAAGAAAATTAGCCCCATCCTGTTTGAGTCTCTGAAACCTTGCTTACAAAGATAGAGACATACTCATTTATTTTTCTTCTGTAGTTAAAATATCCATTGGTAGTTATGCTACCAAGAGTTATTTATTAGCCTTGATGTTAGAGAAAGCTTTTATGTTGTACAAAAAGAAAATTATTTTCCTTTATTATTTTAAAATAATTGTATAGAGAACATGTTATCTACATACAATTGGCATATTTTGAATTTGATATAAACGTGTATTCAATATATTTATGTTAGCTCTTTCATATGTTAGTGTCAGATTTCATAGCAGCTAGGCTTAGTAACTCTTTAGTTAATTATTTTAGTTGTTTATCTGGCATTTATTTTTTAAAAACCCACATTTTCATATTTACAGAGTGATTCTAAAAACATTTGAGAAAGCAAGAAAAGCAGATATTATAATTAGGTCCATATGATGTCCAACACTGCTCTCTACTGGCAAAGAAGCAAGTCATAAAACAAACTATTCAGTCTTTTAAGTGGGAAAAAAAAAAAGTCAATTTCAAGTAATATTTGAAAATGAAGGTGTAATTCTCAAACTTTCACACGTTTTTGCAAGATGCTTATTTTAGGCATAATGGAATACAATGAAATAACTGGAAGAAATGACTACAGACATCACTTGAGATTAGCTTAAAAGAAAAGCCTGTGTCATTTTAATTAATTGAAAAATAGTTGTGGGAGTTTTGGAAAATATTAAACCAGATATGAAATATCTTAATAGCATTCTAATTTTAAAAGTCTATAAAGTAAATATTTTTGTATATAATAGTGAGTTTGATGACATTTTTCTGTTTTTAATTTCAACAACCTCCAGCCTCTAAAGTATCTGCTGTGAGTGCATTTACTAAGTATCCAAATGCACTGACCAAAGAGATGCGTAGGTTGGACTATTTGCACAGAACATATAATTAGCTTTAAAGTATCAAAAATTTGCTCTGTACTTGTCAAAGTCTTTATTGATGATTTTCCAAAGACATTTTATAGTTTGTAAAATCTGTGAAAAATATATGCTATGTTGTTATACCTTTCAATATATAGACTAAGAATACACAAAACATTTTTATATCACTGTCATCTTACTTTTCATAGTCTAATATATTGTAAATGTCCTTTTATGTTTTATATCTTTCCTATCTGTCCATATTATCTAGGATCAAAACATTATTCAGTATTCTAATCTTCAATTCTTTTAATAATTAGTAGCCAAAATTTAAATACACACACACACACACATACACACACACACACACACACACACACAATAATGCCCCAAATGGAATCAGTCATATATAGTAATTTAAGAGGTTTTGTTTGTTTTTGTAAGTTTGCCTAATACTATCACTAGCCGATTACTTTAACAGTAACAAATTTAAAGCATATTACATTTTCAATGATAATTACCTCTTGATTGTGAGAAAGAAGTTGATGCTTATTTTCATTGATACATTTTTCTGTAGTTTCTAAATTTCCTACAGTGAACATACATTACTATTAAAGTAGAAATGTTTATTCATAAGTAAACAGAAAAATTTTGTTGCAGATCTTCAAAGCACAGACACACAATTGTGCAAGACACGCACTTGGACTTATGTAAGGTCTAATGCCTGATCTTTCAAAAAAAGTATGTGCTGAAAAGAATGTTGTCTATTGGAGACTCTGAAGAAATATAATTGATAAAATCTGGAATACTTGAAATAAGAAAAAGAGCATCAACCATTATCACTGGTCTCGGAACACATAACTCTTTCTTTTGCTCTTTTGCCACACTGAAAAATAGCACTTAGAATCTACATGTATAAAGCAAAAACAGTCTGATACATTATACTCTCTTCTCATCATTGTTATTTTTTTTCTGCCACATGGAGGAGCTAAGACATAAAGTTGCTAAAACATAAAAGCAATGACTTTTACCCAATTGAAAGTGTTCAACATACCAATGTCCCATTTTCTAAGAGATTGTAAAACAAAATTTCTATATTTTTTATTTAGGTAAATTTCATAACAGAAAAGAGAATTTTTGAGATTAACTTCTTTTATTCAGCATAATTCCCTTAAGATCCATCCAAGTTGTGTGTGTAACAATAGTCCACTTATTTTTATTGCTGAGTAGTGTTCCATGGTATGGATGTACCACAGTTTGTTTAACCATCCACCCACTGAAGTATATTTGGGTTGTTTCGGACATTTGACTAATACAAATAGATCCATTGTGAACATCAGTGCAAAAATATTTACAGGAATATAAGTGTTCATCTATCTGGGATAAATACCAAAAAGTACAGTTGCTGTACCTTAGGATAAGTGCATATTTAGTCTTCAGAGAAATTACCAAAACTATTTTCCAGTGTAGCTGTAACATTTTACATTCCCACCAACAGCAGCATCCTATAATTTTATTTGCTAATCTGATAACCCTGATTACTAATATTAAGGATCTAACTTTCTTGATTCTCCTTGTCCTTTCACCGAACATTTAACTTATTTCTGTTGGCAGCATTCTTCTCTTTCATCTCCCTCTGCAGCATGGCAGCTACCTGGGGACCCGTGGTTCTGGCACTCCTCAGTCCTTCCACTGAGACCTCAGTGCCAGGGTCTCCCTAATCCACACCTCTTACCCAGAATTCTTCTTCCCCAAGCTCTACTTTGTATACCCAGCTGTTGAGTCTGCTACTCTAACTGATACATCAAAGGAATTTAAACTCAATATGTTTGAGTATCTTTCATTTCTTCCTGTCATTCAGGTCGCTATTAAAATGTCACCCTTTTAGAGAGGACTTTCCTGATCACTCTATCTTAAATATTACACTCTGCTTAATTTATGTTATTATTTGTGTTATTTTTACTTATGTCATCTAAGATATGTTAGAAATATGTTTGTGATCTAGACATAAACATAGAAATATATAGATACATACATACATACATACATGCGCACATACACAGGTATGGTCCCTGGGATATAAACTACACTAGAACCGGGACATTTTCCCCCTGCTATATACCCAGCACTTAGTAAATGCTTGACTCATAGTAAATACTCTCTTTTTTTTTTAAGGAATAAATGAGTATGTACAACTTTAACTTGTTATCACTTGGGGACTTAATTCAATTTTTATTTAATCAAAGTTATCCATGTCCATTTTAAACAAATATTTCCCCAAGGCTTCTAATGAAAAAGCAAAATGTTCCTCAGCTCTTTTCCCAAGTGTCACTCACTAAAGTAACCATTTTCAACTCTTGTTATTTTCTTCTTTATTTCTGGATAACCTGCTACACTGCTGTGCCTTGGTTTGTCATATATGTAGTGGTGAACACCCTCTGTCACTGCCCCACCCCCTTGATTTCTGGGTTCCATTTCTTCCTCTGCTTTGTTTTACACACTCCCCTCTTTTCCTATGAAGAGCTGGGGCATGGGAGTTTAAACTTTTAGTCCCTTTCATATCTCAGTATGTATTTTTTCTCTCCTTGTAATCTGTAAACTTGGCTCTAAATCTTTTTTTTTTCTTAGAATATGAAGTTATTTTTCTATTTTTCTACACCAGTCATTAGCTAAGGAATATTGTGATATGGGGCAAAGCAAAAAACTTCCAGGTGTCTCCAGCTCTCTGTACTGGCAAAGTGACCTCATTGCCCAAAGGAAATCCTTTGAAGGTCTTGTGTGTGAGCCATTACCAGCAAAGCATGGGGAAGCTGGAGGATGGATCCCAGCACTGATAAAGAAGATCCAAGGAGAGTTGAGCAGGCACCAACCATATCCACTGAATTCTAGTGTCTTCCCCAAACAATCATTAAATTAAGAAGTGACAATCCCTCATAATTATAAAGCACTTTGCGGTTTACAGGGTGTTTTTGGGTTTTTTCTTATCTCTTACTGCAGTTGATCTTCAGAGCAATTTTGTAAGGAGAGAAGAACAATATTATTATCCTTATTTTTCAAGAATCAAATAAGGCAGAGACTAAGTGACCTTTCAGTATCTTCAGATTCTAAGCCTAGAGTTTATTCCAGCATGCTGCATCATATTCAAGGGTCTTATAAATATTTTATATAGACATGGAATGCACACAAATGTGAACTACTTAATCTAAGTATCATGACTTTTATAACTTAAAAATACAGGAACTATTATAAGGAATAATCTGTTTTTCAGTTTTTAAATTATTTCCATTCAGTTCATCCAACATTACATAGAAAAAAAGGGTTAAGTGGCAAGCTTCATATTGGAAATCTTTAAAGCTTAGTTCCCACAATCATTCAAGGCTTCTCCCTGTGTTTCATTACTCAGATGGTTTAATTAAAGCCAACGTGAAAGAAACATATTAAAATGTTCCTGGAGCACTGCAAGAGGTTGATTCATTTAGAATGTACTTGGAGTTCTTCCATAATTTTCCCATATGGGCCTATTTACATATAACCACTATGACTCATGACATTACTGCCGAAGTACGAATATTTTCCATAAATATTTCTAGCAGCTCTTACAGTCTGTTATCGACACATCAGACGCTTCCTTCTTATAGTTCAGTAATCACTTAGCAATATAGTCTGCTTTTACCTTCCTGTTCTGCTAACACTAGACCACCACTAATGGGGAATCTCTCAGTGATAATTTCAGAGATGTTGAGAAGAGTTTACCCCATGGATTTACTCAGAACTAAATAGCTTCTACTGTGTTCGCTCCCCTCCTGTCACTTGAACCCTTTACTCTTTCTGCACGATCTAAAACAGTGCTTTTCAAATCTGGTGGCACGTTAAAATCACCTGGGGAGCTTTAAAATGCACAGATGCCCTGGCTCCGCCCCAGCTAA
>NW_021702771.1:0-2190 GCF_005190385.1 Monodon monoceros
TATGGGCATCGAAGGTAAGCCGTCCTTCCCGCTCCAGACCGGCCCCCCTCTCATGTTACATCTAGAGGCTCCCTTTCACTCATTCTTTCTTAGTCATACCGTCCTACCCTGTTCCTCTGCTAGGTCGTGATGTTCTCTTCCAAGTAGGGGCCTCTCTCCACCTGGCCAGACTTGATCCTAAGGCCTCCTCCTCTCAACTCTTGCTTCCCCTCCTCGGTCTGGCAGCAGAGCCCTCTCCCTCCTCTCTTCCTCCTCCCATCTCCCCCAACCGGATAGACCCCCAGGTCTGTGATACATCAAAACCCATAATAGCAACACACCACCCCCCTGTCCTAATCCATCATAAAGACCCCTCCAAGTTTCCATCCAGACCCCAATTCCCCATTTCTGAAACTCTTCTAAGGTGCTTATGACTTATTATCACCAGACTCTTAGACCAGGGGCTCCCCGAACCCTTGGACTCTCCCAGCAACACCCTCATCCTGCCTGACCGCAAGGCCTCAGGAGATTACCGGCTGGTCCAGGACCTCCGACTGATCAATGAGGCGATAATTTCCCTCCACCAAGTTGTGCCAAACTCGTACACTTTGCTCTCACATATTTCCCCATCCACCACCCATTTTACGGTCCTCGATCTCAAAAACGCCTTCTTTTCTATCCCCCTACACCCAGATTTCTATTTCCTTTTTGCTTTCTCCTGGAGAGATCCGGATACCCAGGCTTCCAGCCAGCTCACCTGGATGCTTCTTCCCCAGGGCTTCCGCGACAGACCCCACCTCTTTGGACAGGCTCTGGCGCCGGACCTCTCTTCCTGCCCTCTCACCCCCAGTATAGTCGTCCAATACGTGGATGACCTCCTCCTCTGTAGCTCATCTCTCAGCCTCTCAAAACAGCATACTGCTGGCCTCCTCAATTATCTCATCTCTCGTGACTATCAGGTCTCTCCAGCCAAGGCCCAACTGTCTAAAACCCCAGTAACCTACCTGGGAATCCACCTTACCCCCACAACAAAGAGCCTCACAGCCGACCGCATCCAGGCCATCCACGACCTCCAGACTCAAGAGACAGCTGACCAGATCCTCTTCTTTCTGGGCCTGATAAGATTTTTCCAACACTGGATCCCTAACTTTGCTCTTCTTGCTAAACCCCTATATTTGGCTGCTAAAGAAACCCCCCAAGGACCCCTTACCTCTCCCTCCCAGAACTTACATTTTCCCCCTTTAAGAGTCCCCATATTTCTTGATTTAGAATAAAAGAACCTCACAGTTTGCTATGGCAGCCACCCAAATTTAACTAATGATGCACTCCCTTGCAACTCATCCCTCCCTGTAAATACGCCAATGGGGGCCCCACCAGGCCTGTGCTTTTGGTGTAATGGCTCCCTTACAAAAGAGGTCAACTCTTCCTCCCTCTTCCCATGTATCCCCATCACTCTTGTCCCACAACTCACATTATATGGCCAATCCGAATTTCTCTCACTTACCACACAACTCTCTAGCCGACAGAAAAGGGCCATCTTTCTCCCTATGGTTGCAGGCACTTCCCTCGCCTCCTCTGTCTCGTTGCTGCGGGCATCGGGGGAGGAGCCCTAACACAAAATGTCACACCATCCCGCGACCTAGAACAGACACTCCAGCCAGCCATCGAGGCCTCTACTGCCTCTATCACCTCGCTCCAGCGCCAGATCACCTCTGTAGCCCGAATTGCCCTCCAAAGTCGACGCGCCCTGTACCTTCTGACAGCCGACAAAGGAGGTACCTGCCTCTTCCTACAGGAAGAATGCTGCTACTACATCAACGAGACAGGGGTCATTGAGGACAATGTGTATGCTCTCCGACGCTTAAAAGAAGAACTCCAATGCAGACAGCGACAATCCACCTCCCCCATCCCCGACTGGTGGCGGTCCTCCCTCTATACCTGGCTGACACCAATCCTAGGCCCCTTAATCCTTATCTGCATCCTATTCATGCTTGCCCCGTTTCCTCAGGTTTCTCCTCAGTTGCATACATGAAGTCTCTCGGGTGGTGGTGAATCAGATGCTCCTCCACCCATATACCTTACTACCCACAGAAACCCCCGCTTCTGCCCTCCCCTAACCTATGGACCGTTGGCCGCCCGCCTCCCTTCCGGCGCCCCCGTACAGTAGGAAGCAGCCAGAGAACAAACGTCGCCCCATTACACCAAATTAGT
>NW_021702772.1:0-1694 GCF_005190385.1 Monodon monoceros
TCCCTGGTGGCGCAGTGGTTGAGAGTCCGCCTGCCGATGCAGGGGACACGGGTTCGTGCCCCGGTCCGGGAAGATCCCACATGCCGCGGAGCGGCTGGGCGCGTGAGCCATCCCGCTGAGCAGGCGCGTCCGGAGCCTGTGCTCCGCAACGGGAGAGGCCACAGCAGTGAGAGGCCCGCGTACCGCAAAAAAAAAAGTAAGATAACCAGCTGTCATGCAGTAGGAAAGACAGAATATCACCTCTGACATATTCTTGCCAAAACAAAAACAAAACCCTAGCAATGGAATCTAACAAGTGCCTAGACCTACTGCAGGGCGACAGGGACAAGGTAAACAGCACCACAGGGACGCAATGTGAAGCGTCCCGAAGGACAAATGGTCTCTCTTCCACCAAAAAATCCAGGAAGAAAGAGAGGGTAACAATAACAGAAGACATTAAGTAGACAGAGGGATTAATGGATAAATGCACAGATGGATCGGTAAGCAGAGAACCAACACCTGGAAGGAGGTTCACCGAAACTGTCAACTGTGGTTATCTCGAGGTAAGGGGATTTGGGGCAATTTTTACTTTTCTCTTCGCAGTTTCCTGCGTTGTTTGCTTTGTTTTTCTTTTGACGACGAATGCATATTATTCCCCCCTCCCCACAACCCTGCATTTTTATTTAGAAAAATTTAAACCTACAGAAAAGCTGTTAGAATAGTACAGTGAGCACTTGTCAGTCCTTCATCTTGATTCACCAATTGCTAAACACTGGCACAGCCGCTCTTTTCCTCTCTGTACACATGTGTTTTTCTCAACCATCTGAAAGGAACTTGCAAGTATCATGACATTTTGCCCCTAAATACTTCAGCACATGTCTTCTAAGTAAAAGGACATTCTTCTACATAAATCACAATACCATTACCACACCTAAGAACTTCACACGAAATAAGTTTATTTTATAACAATCAGTCCACGTTCAAATTTCACCACTTGTACCTAAGACGATTTTTATAGTTGTTTTCCTTTCTTAACCCAGGACTGAAGCCTAGATCATTGCATTCTATTTTTATTAGAGCCCTCTAGACTTCCTTAACGTAGAACTGCATCCCCACCCTTAACATTTACTTGTTTTTATTTATTTTTTGGATAACAATCCTTTTTTGAAGAGTCCAGGTGTCTTGAGGAACATCCCAGAATCTGGACTTTTCTGTCTCCTCATAGTAAGATTCAGGGGGAGCGTTCTGGCAGAACGATATCAGGGTGGGGTGTACCGCCCAGCACGTGACCTCAGGATACAGGCAGGGTGTCTGTCCTGTGCTGGGGACGCTGTGCTCGGTCACTGGAGCAGGTGGCATCCACCATCTCACTCCCTTGTGACGGTACCTTTCTCCTTTGCGATGAGTGAGTAACCTCAGGAGGGAAACTTTGAGACTGTTTCCCAGAACATTTTGCCCAGTGGTTTTAGTATCATTTGATGCTACTTGTCTGTATCAGTTGTTACCCTGATGTCTACAAAATGATGGCTTTCTAAGCCTATCGATAGTTCCTTCCATTTCTATAACTGGCATTCTTCTGTAAAGGACGGCTCTTCCTCCTCTCTCCTCGCTTTTCAGTATCACTAAGAATTTATAGGTATATAAGGTTTTTTAAAAAATAATAATCCTGGGCTTCCCTGGTGGCGCAGTGGTTGAGAGTCCGCCTGCCGATGCAG
>NW_021702773.1:0-4651 GCF_005190385.1 Monodon monoceros
AATTTAAAAGTTTAAAAACAGGTTATGCGAGCCTTAAGAAGAGCTCATCAGCATGGAGACCCTATATCTGTCCGTGTTCGGTCTCTTTGTAAATTAATTTCCCTTGCCCTGGAACCATTACAATCTGAAACGGAAAGTGACAATGGGGCGCATCCTCAGCGTCCAAATTCTGCTCCCGATCATTCTGCTGCTTTTCGTACTTTGTTTCGTGAGTCTCCTATAGAGGACCTTCCTCCGCCCCCTCCTCCCCTTGTGTCTGAGACAGGAGAGGATTTTTCAGACTCCAATGATGAAGGGGCTTTTTCTGATGATGATAAAGGTTAGGAGCAGGTTGGCAAACAAAATGAAATGCCACTTTCTCAACAAAATGAGATTTCTGATATACTTTCAAAGTTAAACAATTTAATAACTAAACTGGGAGAAAATAAAAGCAATACTACTACTCCTTCATATCAGGAGCCATGTCCTTCGGCTCCTCCTTTAGAATTAGCAGCTTATCCTGTTGGAGCCTCTCGTCAGTTTTGCTTTCCTCTAAAACCTGAATCTAATAAAATATTGTTGGAAGAAGAGATGAATAAACAAGAAAAGCAATATTCTGAATCCTTTTTTGCTTTGCCTATTGTTAGACAAGCTATTTCTGCTAATGATCAATTTCCAAATGGATATGTAAATATTGATTATAACCATCATGATATAAAAATTGTTTAAATGTTAAAAGACGCCATTAATGCGTATGGAATGCATTCTAATTATGTTCGGGGACTTTTATCTGGTTATGCTACTGAAGACATGTTGAGAAATTAATGTGTTTTCGGAAACATACCTAGATAAAAGACCTTAAAATAGTCACCGTGAACTTTCTCCCCAGGCTGAACAAGAACTTAAATGGATAGAAAAACATATACATGATGCACAATTGGATCGAATTGAATCTCTTGATCATTTACAACTTATTGTATTTCATACTCCTCATTCTCCTACTGGTTTACTACAACAACAAGATAATCTCATAGAATGGATATTTTTAGCTCATAAAGCTCAAAAAAATTGCAATCTTATGTACAAAAAATAGCTGATATTATTATTAAAGGTAGGTTACGATTAAGGCAACTATGTGGTCAGGACCCACATGAACTTATAGTCCCTTTTTCAAACAAAGAAATACAAACTCTTTTTCAACTAGAGGATAACTGGCAAATTGCCTGTGCTCATTATATAGGTAAAATACATAATCATTATCCTTCTGATAAACGTTTACAGTTTTTGAAAAAGACTAATTGGATTTTGAAAAAAATAGTTCAATCAGATCCTGTTATAGGACCAACTTTTTTTACTGATGCCAGTAAAACGGGAAGAGCAGGATATACTAACAGTCATGATCAAAAGGTGTTACAATCTCCATATGTTTCAGTTCAAAAAGCAGAACTATTTGCTGTAATACTATTGTTACAAGATTATCCAATTGCTCTTAATATAATTACAGACTCTCAGTATGTGGAATTTACAGTTAAAAATATTGAAACCGCTTTTATCCCAGATAATGGATCAGAACTGCATCCTTTATTTTTGCAAATACAACATACAATTAGACTACGTACTGCACCACTTTATATTACTCATATTCGTGCTCATACTCATTTACCCGGTCCATTGGTAGATGGAAATGATTTTATTGATACTTTAGTGGGTACTATACAATTAGCTACAGCAGAACATCATAGATATCATACTAATGCCAGAGGATTGAAAAATAAATTTAATCTTACATGGAAACAAGCAAAAACTATTCTCCGTACATGCCCGCAATGTGATGCTATTAATCAACCTTGTTTGAATATTGGAGTTAACCCTAAAGGCTTATCTGCTAATACTATCTGGCAAATGGATGTAACTCAATATCCTGGTTTTGGGAAGTTAAAATATATTCATCATTCTGTAGATACCTACTCTCATTTCTCATGGGCAACTCCATTATCTTCTGAAAAAGCTGATGCTGTAATAACTCATTTATTAGAAGCTTTTGCTGTTATGGGAATTCCCGACAGCATAAAAACTGATAATGCTTCTGCATATCATTCTCAAAAATGTCAGACTTTTTTTGCCACACGTAATATACAACATGTTACAGGTATCCCAGGAAACAGTACGGGACGAGCGGTTATTGAACGACAAAACCGCACTTTAAAAAAAAATGCTTATAAAACAAAAAGGGAGAGATGAGGTACAAAGTCTTGCTTTATTTACTCTTAATTTTTTGAATCATGGAGAAGATGATCTTAGTGCAGCTGACAGACATTGGACAAAAACAAGTACACAACAACTTAGACAGCCTGTTTTTATATTAAATGAAAGTACTAACACTTGGGAACCTGGCGAGGTTCTTCGTTGGGGCCGAGGATATGCTTTTGTTTCTGCAGGAGCTGAATCCTATTGGGTGCCGGCTAAGAAGATAAAGCTTCGGGATGGCAACTAAGCGTAGCCTTGATGTGATGGGAATGACGAAGGGATGTGCGGAGATGGATTTGAGCAAGAGAGCATTCCGTGTGCCATTGGATCAAACAAAGAAGGCGTCTCCATTGACTTGGGGGCAAATGAAAAAGTTTGCAGGTACTGCTGAAAATCTTGTCATTTCACAGGGTAAACCCCTCACTAGCACCAATCTTTTTGTAGCTATGTTGGCAATGTTGTCTGCACAGGTAATAAGCATATCAGCCAGTGAGATAAATTGTACTAACCATACTTATTGGACTTATATTCCTAACCCTCCTCTTAATATGGGGGTTACCTGGTGGGATGCCCCAATTCTTGTATACGTAAATGAGTCTGGATGGTTGCCTGGTCCTTTTGATGATAGAGGCCCTTTGAAGCCAGAAGAAAAAGGAAGGATAATAGAAAATTACACTGTGGGTGTTAATGGACCTCCTATTTGTATGGGAAAGGGAGATCATTGCCTTAAAATAAATTATCAGACATGGTTAAGTGTTGTCAAAAATGAAAGCAGATATCATGGGTTATATCTTTTGAGTGCTTATAGTTTTAAAAGTTTTAATTCCACTCTTAATGAAAATGTTTCTGCACCTTATTTGCCTCCATGCCAGGTGCCTCTTGTGGATCGATTATCGGATTGGGTCCATTGGACTCGATGCCGAGGAGAAATGGCTCGGGTTCCTGTTAATACTTCTTGGGGAAGCGTCATTGATTGGAGCCCTTTTGGCTCCGCCCGAGGAAAAAAGGGTTTGAAGGATTTATACTGGCATAAAAAAGATAACACTATTTATAGCGATACTATTAATGATACCATAGTATGGCATGCTGGAGGGTTTTCTCCTCCTGGTCCTCATTTAAATGGATATCCTATCCAAAAGGACTTATGGAAACTTATGACAGCTCTGAGAAAGATTAATGCCTGGGTAGGACATATGGTTAATAAATCTGAAAATCATAGTTTGATTTTTCATAAAGATGTTACTTGGTATACTCGTAGTTGTGTGAAATTACCTTATATATTGTTAAAGGGACCAGCTGTATGGAATGAGACTCAAGGTATTATAATGTGTAAAAATTGCTCTCTGTATACTGTATTAACTCTAGTATATCTTTTAACATATCTACTGAAAGTTTGTATATCTTACGAGCTCGGACAGGTCTTTGGCTTCCTGTCAATCTTGTAAGGGAATGGCAAGAATCTCTTCCTATGGCTGTTTTGCAATATTTAGTTGATGCATTAAAAAGAAGTAAAAGATTTGTAGGAATGTTGATTGCAGCTGTCATGGGTATTATAGCCATAACAGCTACTGCTGCAGTTGCTGGAGTTGCTTTAGAACAATCTATTCAGACCGTTGACTGTATAACTGACTGGCATAAAAATTCTGGAATGCTTTGGTCCTATCAACGACAAATTGATTCGGAAATATATTCGGAAATAGCGGACTTACAACAAGCTGTGGTTATGTTGGGGGACCAACTTGTAAATTTACAAAGACAAATGAAGCTACGTTGTGACTGGAATCAAAGTGCCTTTTGTGTCACTTCAGTTCCATATAATCAGTCTGCATTCCCCTGGACAATAATAAAAAAGCATTTATTACATCACAAAAATTTGACAGAAGAAATTGTAAATTTACAAGGAAAAATTCAACAAACTTTCCAGAAGAAATTACAACGACTTAATTCGCAAAAAGTATGGACTGGAATTATTCAAGGACTTAATAATCTAAATCCCATGTCTAAATTACATGCTTTATTTGGTTCTACTGCAGGATTGTTAATGCTCATTATAATAATAATCATATGTTTAACTGTAGTTCAACGACGAGTGAAAGCTACCCGCTATGCAACATCGCAACAAGCTGCTGTGTTTTCCTTGATGCTGCACAAGCTGCAAAATAATTCCATGTAGTTTAGTACCAAGAGTAATGCTGCCGTGTTCTCCTTGATGCTACAAAAATTATAAAACAAAAAGGGGGAAATGTAGTGGGATAACTGAGGACATGGAAAGGAGACGTGACTCATGAGCCACCCCTCCCCCCCCAGCAAACTGGGGGCTGGCGAATAAGCCAGAAATGCAAACAGTCCTGATTGCTTTGAGCCCCCCTGGCAAACCGGGGGCATGCGAATAAGCCAGAGTTGTGAACAGTTCTGAATGCTTCGA
>NW_021702774.1:0-23977 GCF_005190385.1 Monodon monoceros
GGAATGAATCAATATGCGAGCCGTTGATACTTTTAGGGAATGAATCAATATGCGAGCCGTTGATACTTTTAGGGAATGAATCAATATACGAGCACATGCAAGTGAAAGCTGAGGCAGCACGCTGCAGGGGGACCCCGGACACCGGGAGAATTCAGGATTCAAGGCAGGCAGACAGTCTGGTTGGGCTGTGGGGTAAAGCAGACCATCACAGCGAGACAGGCAAGCCCACCTGCATGGGGGAGACCACAAAACACCAAGGACAGGGCCTGTGAAGGGCCACGGCCCGCATGCAGCGGAGAAAGCATTAACCCCAGAGGCTCCATCTACCAGAAGAGGATGAACAAAGGTTTCCAGGGCCCA
The DNA here is from genome assembly GCF_005190385.1 of Monodon monoceros. Taxonomy (NCBI): domain Eukaryota; kingdom Metazoa; phylum Chordata; class Mammalia; order Artiodactyla; family Monodontidae; genus Monodon; species Monodon monoceros. Next base: position 361 of record NW_021702774.1, read on the forward strand.
CACATCCCAAAGGCTTTGGGAACTGGAGCTCTGCCTCCCTTGAAAGCTGCCCCTGGGCTCTTTCCAAGGTGGGAACCAGGATCCTCTATGAGCAAAGAGGGCTTGGGAAGCACAGCTGGGAAAGGAGGTGCGGCAAAGCAGCTGAATTGAGTTTTCCTGAAAAGATAATAAAAGCCCAGATGTTAACCAAGGGATTTTAGCAGAGAAAGGAGCTCTCGGCAGCCATGTGTGGGAATTGCATACACAAGAGACAGAAGCAGCAGACAGGTCCAGAGCCAGTGATGACGCACAGCTGAAGGCAAAGACAGAAAGTGGGAAACGTGAATGGCCGCAGAGGGATGGGGTGAGCAAAGAAGAGGGGTCGGGGTCGGGGGGATACAGGAAAGAAAACCACAGAAAACAGAGGATGAGGTGTAACATCCTTCCCAAGCTTATGCTTCGTTCTTCTCATAGTGAGCAAACTCTGAGTTCTAGAAAACACCATACAGCAGACTGGCATGGTGTATGTTAGCAACACAGGCTCTGGAATTGGACTGAGATCAAAACCCAGCTTGACCACTCACTAGCTGTGTAATCACAGGCAAGTTACTTAACCAGCCTCTGCCAGAGTTCACTCAAATGTAAAATGAGGACAAGATAGAACCCGGCTTATGGGGTAATTGTGAGAACTGAAAGATAATTCAGGGGAAACAGCACACAGAACAGAGCCTGGCACACAGTTAGAGTTCATAGCTATTAAGATTTGTGTTGAAAGAGAAGCCAGCCTGCCAGCCAACATTTACAGAATACACACCAAACTGGGCATGGTGCTAGGGGCTGAAGATAAAAAGAGGACCAAGGTTTGGGCTTCCCTGGTGGCTCAGTGGTTGAGAGTCCGCCTGCCGATGCAGGGGACATGGGTTCGTGTCCCTGTCCGGGAGGATCTCACATGCCGCGGAGCGGCTGGGCCCGTGAGCCATGGCCGCTGAGCCTGCGCGTCCGGAGCCTGTGCTCCGCAGCGGGAGAGGCCACAACCGTGAGAGGCCCGCGTACCGCAAAAAAAAAAAAAGAAAGAGGACCAAGGCAATGGTTCCCTGCCCTGCAGGAGCTCACAGAGCAAACAGATTGGGAATCAATTCTGAGTTCAGGGTAACATAGGCAGGAACAAGTTCCAGGGATGAGAGAGCACTTGCGCCAGGCCTCAAAAATACGTAGAAAACAAACTCAGGATTCAATGTGAGTCCTATGGTTCTAGGACTCAGACTAGTGGTTGCCTCTGATGGGGGGTGGGGGGGAGGCTGGCTGGAAGGAGCATGAAGTTTTCTCGGGTGACAGAAGTATTCCGTAGCTTGATTGGCTCTTGACTGAAATGCCACCCAGCAAGCTGGCATGGTGTATGCCATGGTTACATGGGTGTCTACGTTTGTCAAAACTCATCGAGCTGTATACTTAAGATCTGTGCATTCATTATATGCAAACTATATCTCAATATATATAAATTAGTTTATTGAAAATATCTTTTAAAATGAGTAGAACTGGGATTGGAGGGTCCTTCAGGCCTAGAGAACCTCATGCTCAGGGCTTGTTGGTGCAGGCAGCATGGTGCCTGGGGTAACCTCCAGCTGCTGAGGTTGGCTGGGTGTTAGGGTGTGAGGTGAAGGATGTGAGATCGGTTGATTAGAGCCTTAGGTGCCATGTAGAGGAGACTAGACATGACCCTACTAGCCACAGGTGCTGCTGAAGAGTTTCAGCCTCTCCCAAGTGGCTGGGACTGCCCTCCTTGGAGGCTAGGGGTCCATTGGTCCAGTTGGGTAGAGAGAAGCAGGCCTCCCATCCCCTCAAAACTCTGCTCAGAGGGAAGGAGGGGAGGGAAGAGGAGAAATCAGAGCTGAGTACTACAGCCATCAAAGTGAGCTACACCCGATGCCCTAAAGGATGATCAGGGGAAAGCAGTCGTTTCTTGCACCCAGGCTGAACTCTGTCAACTTCCCCTGCCCAGGAAGGGAGAATACCCACAGTTCTTGTCATGATGCAGCAGGGAACTGACCCCCAGAGACTGTCTATTTCATGGCTGCTGGAGGCGAGCTCTCCCTTCTCATGCAGACGTCTTAGGATATGTGCTGCCCCTGCTGTTTTTGTGCTTCTAAACCTAAAAGCGGCGTCCAAGTGTGCACACTGCCAGCTTAAGCGCCTCTGCCTGTATGTAAGGAATTCCTAAATCTTTGTGCATCTTTGCTGTACCCCCAAACTACAACAGGCATTTCCTAGTTGTTTGTCCCACCGAGGCATGCGTTCTCCCACATGCCCTGCATATTCTGACCTTCCATGGTGCTCAAACCTCTCTCACTCCTGTTTTTTTTTTTAAACACTGCCAACGCTCTCTGATCTCTCCCTTTCCTGGACACTTGTTGCAACACCAGGCAATCATTTCCTATCACCTCTCCCTCTCCCCTCTGGTAGTTCTGTTTCCTCAGCTGGAAGGAAATATAAGGCCATTACAGTCAGAGAAGAGCCTTAAAAGCTGTTGTTTCCCCATCAACTTGGGAACATAGTACATTCTCTTTTGTTTTTTAATTCTCTTTTTTGGGGTCATGTTTCTTTTATTTATTTATTTATTTATGTTTGCGTTGCTGCACGTGGGCTTTCTCTAGTTGCGACGAGAGGGGGGCTACTCTTGGTTGCGGTGCGCGGGCTTCTTATTGCGGTAGTTTCTCTTGTTGCGGAGCACGGGCTCTAGGCGTGCAGGCTTCAGTAGTTGTGGCACGTGGGCTTCAGTAGTTGTGGCACGCGGGCTTCAGTAGTTGTGGCTCGCGGGCTCCAGAGCGCAGGCTCAGTAGCTGTGGCGCATGGGCTTACTTGCTCCGTGGCATGTGGGATCTTCCTGGACCAGAGATCGAACCTGTGTCCCCTGCATTGGCAGGTGGATTCTTAACCACTGCACCACCAGGGGAGCCCCATAGTAAATTCTTAATAAATATTTATTAGTAGATTGATGACTGACTTTGGAAGGTCCAGACCGCTGTGGGGATCGTCTGTGCCAAAGTCGAGTAAGTATTTTCATTTCCTCTAACTGTTTTCAGCAAAGGTCCTGTCTAGACCTCAGTCTCTGTGGAAAGAGTGGTCCTGGGGGGTCAGAGGGGCTGAAGGAGATGGTAGGCAATGTGGCTGGGATATTGTGGGATGTTGAATCCTGACCCCAGATGACCCAGGCTGCAGAGCTGTGTCCCCATACTCTCCACTAAAGAGAGCACAGCTGCACTGGGAGCGCTGGGCAAAAATGAGGTCAGGTTCTGTCAAAGCCAGTACGATTCACAGGCGAGCTCAGCTTGCTGGATTGACAGCAACTGTTGAGTCATTACTGCAATTGTAGACATGAACCGCTTTACCTGCTGGGAAGAGAATTTAGGATAAACCGTGAACTTCAAAAAGTTTCTGCCTGGAAACTGAAGAGGTAACCATGGCAACCGGGAGGCAGGTTGAACTCGGAGAGGGCTCTTCGTCTTGAGCAGGGAGCTTTGTGCTCTTGGCTTTGCCCATCTGTGCACCATGCATCAATTCCTTTGTCTCTTTCGCTTTCTTTGTCAAATGAAAAAGTACTAGCTCGGGAATCTGGAGATTCGGCCCAGGGTTCAGCTGTTTTCAGCTCCATTGCATTTAACTAAGGGCCTTTAGCACTGCCGTTTTGTTGTCTGCAGAATGGAAATTTAAAAGCTCCTCTGGCCTATTCACAGGGAATGCAGAAAGGACAGGAAGGTTTGAGGAGGTTTTCTGCCTAATCACTATTATTGTTGTCATGTGGCCACGTCCAGGCTGATTCCAACGTGGTACTACTGAGGGTAAGACCGGGGGTTCAATCTGTCCATAAACTTGCTTTTATTGCTTGGAGAAAAGCTGTCTCAGACACCACCCACGTCCCCATTCGGCAGCTGCATAATAAAAGCATATGCACTGGGGCAGAAGCAGCAGCAGGTGACAAAACAACCCTCATCCCAGCTGACGAACTCCTCCAGCAGAAGGGCCTGCTAATGCTGCCGGGTGGGCTGCGTCATCGTGTGGACCAAGGGCTGTGCGGAGAAGCAAACGTTCAAAAAGGCATCCTTCCGTTGCCCCCCTCCCAACTCTTGCCCATCGCCCTGCCCCACACCAATCCAGCCCTGGACTTGTGAGAAAAGTAGAACAAGAGCCCAGGCGGGCCAGACGGGGTGCAGGTGGGAAGCAGCATCTAAGATGGTGCTACCAATGCGTGAGCTGCTGCCTCGCCTGTCCCCGTGTTCCACTAACCACCGGGAGGCTGGGGAGGGTTCGGCTCTGGCTTCAGAGAGCATTAGGTTTTGACTAACTGGATCACCTTCTGCAGGCCCTGGCTTAACAAGGGAATCTGCTCTGACAAAAGACCCCCCCATATTTTTCTGATTTGGGCCTCTTTTCCTATAGCGGTCCCTCAGCGGCTCTCTCACAGGCCTTCCTCTCCTCTTCCCCTCTGTGGTTTTCCCCTTTCCTTCCCTGACCAGCTTTTCTGGGACTTCTCACTGAGCTCTGTCAGGTGGAACCTCTTCACCTCTGGTTTCCGACCCTTACTTCCAGGCGCCGCTGAGGAATAGCAACTCTTAAACGCCCCTCATGAAATAAACACCTAAACTCCGAGAGTCACAAAAAAAACTTGCTACTTTTCCTTGTTGTCTAGCAACCCCTGTAACCCTACTAAGTAAACCTGAGAGCCAAGGTTGACTGAGCGCTGACTACGAGCTGAGCTCTGTCCCAAGCACCTTCAAGGTGTGGCTACAGGGGCTGTGGTGTGTCTCCCAGATATGTGTTTGGGACCAGGGTGCTGGCTGCTGTAGGCTTACAGCCGTCTCTCCCTTAACAGAGGGAATTGCCTCATTTAAAATTAGGCCGTCCAATGAACTGTTGATGTGGGATACAAAGGCCCGGCCCCTTGCTTCACTGCGGGTCTGCTCAGAAGAGTCATCCCACTCCAGAGCACCCCCTGGGACCAGCTTCCGGCATTCGTTTCCTCCCTCTGCCCAACCCTGCTTCCCTCACACCCTCTTAGTTCCCAGAACTCTCCCCAGCAAGTCTCTGCCTCCGAGGAACTAAGTTTCCCGTCTCCTGGGGAATTCAAACTAAGAATTAAATTTCTTTAGTCCTCACAACAACTTTAGGAAATAAGTGCATCATGTTTTCGTTTTAGAGACAAGGAAACGGAGGCATGGAAAGGTTGAGAAACTCGCCTAAAGTCTCCCATCAGTAAATGGTGGAGCCCAGATTTGAAACTGAGAAATCTATCCCTAGATGGCACACTCTTAACTTCAAGTGCAGCCTCTTAACAGCAATTCCAAAGGGAAGTGAGGGGCAATGGGGTGGCTGTGATGCCTTTATGGGAAAGTGAGGAGATAGGCAGAGCATTTATTACCTTTATCTCGGAGATGAGGATGCCGAACTAGCTAGCAACTGCTTAAAGGCAGGATCATTCACTAGTTCCGGAGGTGGTGGGATTCTAATCTGCGGAGGGGCAGTGAAAAAGCATGGTAAATTCATATTTGACTTCTGGCAAAACACTTACTGTGTGACTTTGAGCAAGTTATTTAACCCGAGTCTTAGTAAAAAAGTACACAGTAGGACTTCCCTGGTGGCGCAGTGGCTGAGAGTCTGCCTGCCGATGCAGGGGACACGGGTTCGTGCCCCGGTCCGGGAAGATCCCACATGCCGCGGAGCGGCTGGACCCGTGAGCCATGGCCGCTGAGCCTGCGCGTCCGGAGCCTGTGCTCCGCAACGGGAGAGGCCACAACAGTGAGAGGCCCGCGTACTGCAAAAAAAAAAAAAAAAAAGTACATAGTAGATGCTCAATAAAGCCAGCCACCACCCCCAACCTTTGTCTGCTATTTCTAACTCTGATCTTGGGCAAGTCTCTCTAACGTTCTGACTCAGTTTCTTCATCTATAAAATGGAGGTGATGATGACAAAGGGCTTACTTAGTTGACCCGTGGCCATTTGGGTAGGAGCACAGTAAATGGAAGTTATCAGTATAACCATGATGCTCTCTTGCCTGGCTTGCATCCTGTGCTCCGGTCCTGCAGGACCCAACAGACTCAGGCTCAGGCTGTGCTCGACACCGTGCGTGCCTCCCCGAGGAGGCACTTCAACACCAATCCTCCTGGCACCGCTGAGTTGGTTTCCTGCTTTTACTAGCGGCAGAAGGTGTTTTGTTTTTTTTTCCCCCCTACTAAACTGGGTGTGCGCTTCTCTTCTCCGTGTGAGTTCTCTGCCGCTTCTCCCTCCCCAGCTGGTGTCCGCCAAGAGGAGGGGGTTAGCCCCGTGAGCACCCCCGTGGTGTGAAGGTTGCACGAGGGTAGCGGCGCATCCCGGGCAGGGAGCCCCGCCCCGTCGAGCTCCAGGCCCCTCCTGCGCCTTCGCCCGCGCTCAGTACCGCTCTCCAATTGGTCGGCGGCGCGCAGCCCCGCCCCGCCCCCTCCAAGGCAATAAAAGCCGCTGGCTCGGCGCAAGCAGTTGAATAAACCCAATCTGCGCAGACAGGCGCTGGCCGCTGCTGCTCTGCCTTCTCGCGCCCTGCGGTGCCCGCTGGAGCCCGTCACCATCCTCCACACGACGTGCTGCCCTGCACCCGCAGCCATGTGCCGGACCCTGGCCGCCTTCCCCACCAACTGCCTGGAGAGGTAAGAGCAGCTTGTCCAGCTGCCTGGAGGAAGAAGAACAAGTCCCACCAACCTTAGGAGTGCAGCGGCGGCAGGCTTGCAGACCTGGGTGGGCTGGAGAATGGGACGCAAGTGACGAGAGGCAGAGGTCAACTTGGTTCCACGTTCTCGGATGCCTCCTTAGAGTCTTAGAGAAGGATGGGCGACGAGAACGGAGAAGGCAAAGCAAAGGGAAGCAGAGGGACCACTGCTTACTGCCATTCCCCACCCTCTGACAAGTGGCATTTCTACTCAGGTGACCCAGCTTCAGGAAAACCACGGTGGCATCACCAGGCAGAACCGAGTCTTCCCCGGTTTCTTAAGCACTTGGTTTTCATTCTAAGTCATAGGTCTAGGGGCCCTCTGGCCCTGGAAAGGCAGGGAAGTGTTTTTCAGCAGCCCCCCCTGTGAGGGATGTGCCCGCTTCCCAGGGAGCTACTCACCCACTCCAATCCTTGCTGGAGCTGGGAAGGAAAAAGTAAAGAGGAAGGCAGAAATCAGCTTCCATACAGCTCCAGAAATATTTGTGACAAGTCTAAGAGAGTGCTGAACTGCCTTCTGCTAATCAACAGGCACAAAGATGGATCAGTGTGACTTAAGTGGGCAAAAGCCCATGTGTGCTGTACTGTAGACCCAGAAAGTATAAGACCTACCGAGGCACAGCTTAAATATTGCTTTCATTGTTTCTGGGTTCATGATACCGCTGAGAGAGGCAACGTTTAGGCCCTGGGAACAGTTACGGGTTCCCAGGAACCCCAAGGCTGGAATTTGAGTGACACTAACCTGAGCTCTTCTGGGACCTCATAAATCTCTCTGCCCTGGCTGAGCGAGTGGAGAATCCTCACAAGCTCGTGCTTTGTCTTCCAGAGCCAAAGAGTTCAAGACACGGCTGGGGATCTTTCTTCACAAGTCAGAACTGGGCTCCGGTACTGGGAGTGTTGGCAAGTTCGAGTGGGACAGTAAACACAGCAAAGAGGGGTAAGTCCTGCTGAACAGCCTAGGGCCCCTAGAGGGAGGGAGCCAGATTCAGGAAAGGAGTCCTGAGAAGGAAAATACCAGGAGAAATTAGAACATGTCAGCGTGGACGTTGGTGACCTTTTCCTAGAGATTGTAATGGAGCTGGTCATAGCCGGTCTGCTATGGCTGCCTGGCTCATGGGTGACTGCGTGGATGGCTCCAGGCTTCTAATTCCACCAACAAATGAAGATACCCAGGGCCTGAATGTCTAGTTACCAGACTCTCGCACCTGGAGATGTCATTGCACATGCAACCAGGGCAAGGGCAGGGTCCAAGGCCACTGGAGGGTTTTAAATTAGTGACTACTTCCACTGACATGCACTTTACCTGGAAGCCCTTTTATACTGACCATCAACTGTGCCAGGTGCTGCGTTAGGCTCTGGGGTTATGGGTAGACATAATCTCTATTCATAAGACCCTTATTTCCTTAAGAAAGTATACAAAACAAGCTCTGAGAGTCAGGGGGATAGAAAGAATTTTGGACAGTGAAGAACACAGTCTTAGATATTTAATGAGGGCCAGAAGTTCCCTGCTTTGGTTTCTGGTTACTGAGCTGTCCTCTAGAAAACACAACTATTTCTCTGAACCCCAACTAAGAGTTTGAGGCATCAGCTCCAATAATTATCCAATTATACAATTGTGTGAATTATACAACTTCCATCAGCGTTCTGGCTAGGATTTGTGCTGTGCAGTAGTTTGTTGATTTTTTTTTTAAAATTAAAATCCTGCCTTTTTTTTTTTAGCAGAAACTTCTCAGAAGACGTGTTGGGGTGGAGAGAGTCATTTGACTTGCTGCTGAGCAGTAAAAGTGAGTGGGACCCTGTTGTGTCTGTCTGTGGATGGCACATGTGTGCCCATGTGCCGTGGAGGCAGCCTGAGGATGCTAAAAGTGTGGGCAAAATAGTAGTAGTAGTAATAATAATAATGATCCCCTAGTGTGCCAGCCTCTATTCAGAATACAAAGGCAGGCCCTTGTTGGAGAAAATTACATCCTAAAAATAGACCATTAACTACAATTGCTGTCTTTTCTTCTTCTATTCCCGGCTGGCTGTCCCTGCTGTCTGACCTGTCTCTTCCTCTCTCCCTGCAACCCCAGATGGAGTGGCCGCCTTCCACGCCTTCCTGAAGACAGAGTTCAGCGAGGAGAACCTGGAGTTCTGGCTGGCCTGTGAGGAGTTCAGGAAGCTCCGGTCAGCTACCAAGCTGGCCTCCCGGGCTCACAGGATCTTTGAGGAATTCATCTGCAGTGAAGCCCCCAAAGAGGTAAGAGCCATGACATATGCCAGGGATCCTGCAGACCCTGCCTGCTCCTTCCCCACTGAGAATCGGGGATGGTGGGGGGCCAGCAAGGAAAGGGCCGAGTCTAGAAATACAGTGGCCTCATTTGGCACAGGAGGCTGGAGACTATAAAGCCAGACTTCGGGCCACCCCTGCCTTCTTTTACCCTCATACTCACCAGTGGGACTGGAGGGGTTGGCAGGGGCTTTTTGGCTTCTGTCCATATGCACTTCTGTAAACGAAGCCCTTTTTAGAGCTCAAAACACTTACACAACTGGGGAGACAGGTCATCATAGGATAACCTGGCTCAGTCCCCTTGTTGACCTGCCTCAGGTCTGTGGTCTGTGGACCTTTTAACCTTCCCCCAGGCCTCCACTGTGTTTGATAGAGAATATGGCGCCACCTTGTGGAGAGAGAGTAGTAATGCCTTGCTCTTGTATCTGTACAATATATTTTCTGAGCACTTTTATTTATTCCTTAAAGATTTGTTGAGCATCAGTGACATGCAAGGCAGTGTTATAGACATTGAGGATATGGCAATGAACAAAAAGTCTCTACCCCAGTGGGAGAAGGTGACAATAACCAATTAAGTAAATATTGTCAGGGAATGATCTCTGCTCTGATAAAAACAAAGCAGGATATGGAAGGGAATACCAGAGTACAGGATGGGAGGATGTGAGGTCTTTCCGATTTATAAAGGGAAGTGAGGGGTGGGCTGTTTGATAAGGTGACATGCGAACAGAGACCTGAAAAGGAGGAAAGAACATTCTAACACAGGAAACGGAAAGTGCAAAGACCAGAGAGTGCCTGTTGTGACCACAGACCAGCAAGTGGGCCCATGTGGAGTAGAGCATGAGGGAGAGAGAGTGGGAGATGATGTCACACAGGTGGCAGATGGCCAGGTGCCGGCCCAGCTGGCCGTGTGGGCTCATTGCACACTTGGGTTTTTCCTCTGAGTGACGGGTAACAACAGAGCTGCTAGCAAACTGACTTGGGTTTTAAAAGGCTCGCTCTGCTGGGTGGAGAATAGAGCCCGGGGTTAAGGGGAGAAGAGAGAGACACCAGGTAGCAGGCGCTGGCACTAGTCTAGGACAGAGGTGATGGTGACTTGAACCCGGGTTATTACAGTGGAATGGGTGAAAAGAGGTTGGATCTGTACCCATTCTCAACATATCCTGGGTCATTCTGAGAGACTGGAGGACAGACACTGGATCAGAGGTGGGGACAGGCCCAGAGTTGAAAAGCCCGTTGATGGTCCACTCTGGAGACCCCTGGTTCCGTGTTCGGAATCCAGTGTGCCTTCCACTGCCCCACGTGCCAGTCCTCCCGTGCCTGCTGGCCTCCTGCCTCTGCCACCCCATGCCCTGACGCCCACGCACCCACGTGCTTGCCCTCCATCCCACAGGTGAACATAGACCACGAGACCAGGGAGCTGACCAGGACGAACCTGCAGACGCCCACGGCCATGTGCTTCGACGTGGCTCAGGGGAAGACGCGCACCCTGATGGAGAAGGACTCATACCCGCGCTTCCTGAAGTCCCCAGCTTATCGGGACCTAGCTGCCGAAGCCGCGGCCGCCTCCGCCTCTGCCTCCCCATCCGAGCCCTCGCATACCTGAGCCTCCAGGCTGGGAGGGGGCCGGCCAGGCAGAGAGGTTGGGTCGCCCATAGCCGAGGTGCCGCCCCCCTGTGGGGGGGCGGGTTCTGCAAAGCCAGAGAGGACAGCGAAGGGAAACGCCCACCCGGTGACACCCTCTCCTCTAGACCCTGCGGGACTGAATTCCGTGCGTGAGAGGGTTCCCCCACTTCTAGGACCTGCGCCCAAGGGCTGAAGAGGAGGGTTGTGTGTGGCTCTCTGGGGGAGAAGAAGGATGGTGCAAGAGTCAGCATCAGCTCTGGCCCTTCTCAGCAGGGCAAGGGATATTCCAGGGTGCTTTGGGAAACTTGTGGATAAAGGGAAACTTGAAAATGAGTGAGGGAAAGACAAGCAGCTTAGCCGTTCTGCCTGTCCATCGGTGGACACATCCTGGTTTCCTAGTTCCCAGACTGTCCTGGGCACACAGGGAACCATGGATGTGGAGCCTTCCCATCCTGTGCTCTTCACCTGCCTCTGGGCTGCCCGGCGGGTTCCTTAGCTTGCATTTCTCAACACTCCTGTGTCCAGCCTGGCAGTCTTGTCAAGGCCAGAGAACCAATGTGATGCTTGCCCCAGATGAGATTTTTACCTCAAATACTGGCCTTCAAGCCCCTTTCCAGATCAGTAGAGAGCCCGGAAAAGAGGCCATCTTGCTTATGTGAAATGAACCTTGGTGCTCCTGGTGGCCTCTTGCAGGTGACCCGACCCTGTGTGTGCATCAGGGTCCACCTGTGAGCAGGGCCCGCTGAGGACCTCTTGCTGGGATGTGCCCTCTCTTAGCTCCGTGCTTGCTGTTGAACGTGGGGCCCATCAGGAGAAGGGCATGGGGTCTCTTGGTGAGCGGCTAGTCCAGCTCTTTTGCCGGGCCGGGTGGAAGGAGGGAGAAAAGGATCCTGAGAAACAAATCTCTTGGCAGTTCCAGAGAATCCTCTTTAAATCAAGCTCATCTTTTATTTTTGTGGGTATGAGAACAGCGAAAAAGAGATTCCCCAGGATGGAAGGGGAGCCTCGTGTTTCTTTCCTGTGGATGTGAGGTAACGCTCACTGGGGTGTCGGGAGAAATGAGGCAGGGACCTCAATGAACTTGGACGGACCGTAGAAGCTGGGAGTGAGGCTGGGAAGAGCAGGACTGGGGGCAATCAGAACCTGCTTGTCACCTCATGGCATCACTGAGCACATGTTCCGTGGTGGGACTTCTGCCCGGGCCCAGGCTGGGGAGGTGAATTAACCGGGAAGCTCCCCTGTGCCCCAGGAAAATCCACACTGTTCTCTCTGCGCTATGAGCTCCTCCAGGAGACAATTATTTAAGTCTAACGTATTGTTGGTTTTGTGACAGTGGTCATGGCACATTATTTTCACTGCTGTTGTCGTTGCTATTGTTATTTATTGTCATTTGAGTTTGCCTCTACTGGAGAATCTCAACAGGAGCTGGCGGCATGACTGTCTCCCTCTCCACTGGACTCTACCTCTTGAACATGCTGGGAACCTCTTAGCACCTGTCAGGAACTCCTCCCTGTTTAAATATTTATTTATTGTTGACAGCTGGAACTGGTTTTCTAGATGTGAATGATGTACTCGATCCCCATTTTCCTGTTTCAGCATGTTATTTTATTGTGAAATAAAATAAAACCCAAGTATGAGATCCTGTCTCCAAGGGCTGTGTGGTCAGGGGAAGAGGGAAAGGGAAGTGCCGGCAGGAGTCTTGTGGGAGAGCTGGCGTCCGGAGATGCCACAGGATGCATGGGGAGCTTTCGAGTTATGGGCAGAGGTGACTGTTCGAACGGTGGCCACCAGGATGGGTAACTTCATTCAGCTGGTGACAGCCCAACTTGTGTCAAGCCATTGTGTCTTGTTGATTGGACCTGGCTCAGCTGTCATTTCAGGGCCCATCTCCTCTCTCCACCCGGCCCAGCACAAGCCATTCCCAGTTCTTCTTTGAACAGAGCAAGGGGTGGTTGCCCCTGGCCAAGTAGCCACACATTATCAGTTGGGGGGGGGACTTTTGTGCCATTTTCACCTTTACCCATTTTCAATTTGCATTAGTATCCTTTTAAGATGTCATATAAATTCAGGGAGTTAATATTCCTTATAATTTCATAGACGTCTCTGAGATGAGCTTTGGGAAGCCACTTGGTACATGGGACTGTTCCATTCCCGGGGCAGAGGCAATGAGAGGTTAGCGCTGGGCTGGAAAGAACTTTGGGGTAGGCTTGCAAGGATCCAATCTGCTCTCCCTCTGCCGATCACCTACTCGTTCTCCCTAAATTCTTCTCTATGTTGAATTATCTGTTTATATAAAGATAACTGAGTAAAGTGACCAGACTTCAGGTACATCGAGTAGAAAACCCCATGGAATCACATTCGAAGCCCAGATCTAAGAGGCGATTCTATGCGTGATGCCAGGAGGGATTCTGAGGTTAAGGGCCTGGGAAGGAAGATGGGAACACACACCGTGGCGGGCCCTGATCTCATTGAGTCCTTACGACAGCTCTGTGAGGTAGGTATGATAACCCTACAATATAGATGAGGAAACTGAAACTCCTGGGGGCATCGGAGGGGGGTGAGAGGGGAACATGTCCAGGGCAGCTGGCTCGAGAGAGTGGCAGAGATGAGATTGGAACCCAGTGACACCGTGTCGGGCGGGGGAGAGTCCAGTCTGTGAGGGATGGTCGAGGGATACGATGGATGAGGGAAGAAGAAAGATGGTACCCAGAGAGGTGGGGAGGTAGGAACCTTGTCCTCTTCTCATTACTTTCCTTCCATCTTTTTGCCTCTTTTACATGCATTTATTGCATCTAGTGCATTCTTTGTGCCTGGCAGAAAGCCAAACTAGTAGCCGTACCATCAACTGCAGGTAGCCTCACTTAATGGTGGGTGGGGATTCTGGGTAAGTTTAGACAAGGGCACAAATGTGTATTTTCTGAAGCAGTATGGGTGCCAGTAGGAAAACGTGGGTGTAAGCGGCTAGTAATGGAGAAATGAATGGGGGTGACGGACATCCAGTGACTGGGGTGGGTGCTGGCAGGCTCCTCAATCCAGCAAGACCATCCTCAAGGCTTGTTCCCCTCCCCTAGCCCTTCTTCTCACATACAGGGTGGTCTTGGAGCCCATGGCGTGGCCTGAAGGTGGTAGATACGCGTTAGAGATAAAGAAGAACGACTCTTGGCTGACCTATACGTCTCCCAGGTGTCAGGCTCAAACCAACACAGGACCTCTGCTGGATTGGTTCTCAGAGTGTTTAAGGGATTTCCTGAAAATCACGCAGCCAGCAAGAGGTCTCCAATATCTTTAAACTCACTGGCTCTGGTCCTCCCCCAGGGCACTTCAGGCTTTGGCTTAGCAGGCAAAGCACTTCCTGAGTGGCCTGCTTATGCCTTTCCGGCCTCTGCTCCCAATCGCTCACCTGCCCCTTGAAAACAAACCTTTCACGGTTCCCAGATTCACCCTACTGTTCAAGCCTCCTTGCTTTTGCCTCCTGGACCACCTCCCTGCTGTGCCCCCTACTCCCATCACTCCTTCATCAGCCTGGGGACACATCTTTCAAAAGCCAGCTCAAGGGTCTTTCTGCGGTGCCTCCCCTGAGCCTTTGGGTCTGATCCCTGAAGCCTGTTCTTCATGTGCCCCCACTGCTGCTAACCCTCATCGGAGCACTTACATCCCTCCTTTCTGTCTCCCTTTACCAGACTTTGGGCAAACTCCTGGGGTTTAGGCATGTCCCCCTCTCCAATTTTCTACACCCAGGGCCTAGCATATACATGTTTAGCAGATGGCTCTTACGTTAATGATTAATTTTAAATCCAGCAGGAGAAACGTTTAGATGACCATTTCCAACTTCCTACCAGACTCCTCTCCCTGGACGTCCCACAGGCTCATCGTATGGAGCGCATTCAAAGCCGAGGTCATCACCGTCCCCCTCAGATATCCACTGCCTTCTGCTCCCGTAACCCTGATAGGGAGAGATGTTGCTTCTCCTCCCAGCTCACCAGAGGTCTTTATAGTTTTTTTAAAAAATAAATTTATTTATTTATTTATATTTTTGGCTGTGTTGGGTCTTTGTTGCTGGACACGGGCTTTCTCTAGCTGCAGTGAGCAGGGCCTACTCTTCATTGCGGTGCACGGGCTTCTCATTGCGGTGGCTTCTCTTGTTGTGGAGCACGGGCTCTAGGCACGTGGGCTTCAGTAGTTGTGGCACATGGGCTCAGTAGTTGTGGCTTACAGGCTTAGTTGCTCCATGGCATGTGGGATCTTCCCGGACCAGGGCTCAAACCTGTGTCCCCTGCATTGGTATGTGGATTCTTAACCACCGCGCCACCAGGGAAACCCTCACTGAGATTTCTTAGAGGAACATTTCATCCTCTTCAACATAGGCTATAAAAACGACTTCCCACCTGGTGCCCCTCCCCAGTGCTCTCCCCCTCCAGTTCATTTTCCATGCCGTGTCAGTCTTTATCCATAAAGCATAGATCTGAGCACGCCATGGCTGCATTCAAGCCCTTCAGTGGCTCCCCTTTGAGTACGAGAGAAAGTCCAGCTCTTACAATGACATACGAGGTTCGTGCTGATCTGACCCAAGTCCCTCTCCTGACTTCGTCCCTGCCCAGATGGCCCTTACACACATGCTGTTCTCTCTGCTCGTAATGCCCTCTTTGTCTTTCTTTTAATTAGGGGTTGGGGGCTGAGGAGGAGAATGCCCTTCTCAAAAGGCCTCCTGAAAATCTAGCAAAAACATCACCTCCTCAAGTGAAGCCTTCCTTCCCAGACATCCACTGCCCAGAGTTCATCTCTGCCACTTCCATGATTCTAGGACACCCTGTCCTAACCTTGATCGTCTCATGTGTGACATGGCACTGTCACTTGCCTCTTCGCAGCTATTTTTCTTTCACTAAACCACTCTCTTCCAGATGGGGAGCCACATTATTTGATAAGATGGGGCAGGACAGACCACGGCTGAGTGATACACAGCCCAGCTCGTGGGGTTGGAATGTTGGGGCTGGAACTGGCCCCTTCGCTGTATGACCTTGGGAAGCTGCTAAGCCTCTCCAAGGCTTACTTCGCTCATCTGTAAACGAGTGCAGTAAGAGTGCACCCCTCAGAGGGAACATGGAATGAAAGAAAAGGGGCACAATGCTGATATCCCACCAGTATTAACTATTATTATTATCTGATTCCAGGTACTCAGCACAGTACCTTGTCCACAGTCAATAACTATTTATTGACTTTTTGAAAAGAATGGAAGAGTCACAATTCAAAGCCAGGATTCCAAGTCTACTTTCCCAAGTATAGTACAGCTGTTTCCATACTGTATTTTATCTGATATGAAGAGCATTCCAGAGTTCCAGATGAGGAAATCAAGGACTGAGCCATTAAATCCAGATAGTACTCACTCAACCCAGGCTCGTGTATTTCCGCATCAGTGCTGTTGCTTCCGTGTTGGCTGTGGAGGGCTCTGGCCTATCCCTCACCCTCTGCTACCTCCCTGTGGCCATGTCAGGTCAGGCTATACAAACTTTTCCCTTGGAATTGCTTAGCTTTGCTCTCATTTTAAGTTGGCTCCTTCCTTTGGAATTGTATCCAAGAGGTATAACTTTTAGTTTTGTTTATTAATGCAGCTTAATAGAGATGTGAAATTTCAATAGAACTGAAAATTATTAGCATAATTGCTAAGGTATCCCAGGGGGTACAGGGGTTAAAATTAGATTTCTTTAGCCAACAGGGCTGAAATCACCTTTAAAAACTGAAGCTCTTGGCGTGGATGTAGAGAGAAGGGAGACCTTGTGCACAGTTCGTGGGATTGTAAGTTGGTGCAGCCAGGATGGAAAACAGTATGGAGCTTCCTCAAAAAATTAAAAATAGAACTGCCATATGATCCAGCAATTCTACTTCTTTTTTTTTTTTTTTATTGTAGCTAAATGAGATAACGGATGTTAACTAAACCTATTGTGGTAATCATTTCAGAGTATATGTGAATCAAGCCATCATACTATATAACTTACACTTCTAGAGTGATGTATGTCAATTATTTCTCAATAAACCTAGAGGGAATTCCCTGGCAGTCCAGCGGTTAAGACTCCGAGCTCCCAATGCCGGGGACCCAGGTTCGATCCCTGGTCAGGGAACGAGATCTCGCATGCTGCAACTAAAGGAGCCCACATGGGGCAACAAAGATCCTGCATGCCGCAACTAAGACCTGGCACAGCCAAATAAATAAATAACTATTAAAAAAAAACCAGTACCTACCTCATAAAGATTAGATTATATGATTATATATATATATATATATATATATATATATATAAAGGGCTCAGAATAGTTCCTAGAGCATACTAAAGAGCTACATAAATGCTTGCTACCATCATCATTCTTCTCCTTCTTATCATTATTATTAGTTCAGGTAGCAAAAGTGGCATGTGCAGAGACATGGTGGTGGGAAGCAGTGTGATGTGATGGGGACCTGGATGGTAGTAGTGGTGATGCCCATGAGGAATCAGGACAGTCAGGGACCATATCAGGACCTGAAATCATGTTACATATTGCATTTCTCAATTATTTATGATCTATTTCTGCCTACTAAGATGCAAGCTCCAGGAAGACCCTCACGAGGCACTTGTGTGATAAATCACCGTATCCCAAGCATTTAGAATAGTCACTGGCAACATTGTCAGTGCTCAATAAATATTAATTGAGCAAATGATGCGTTAAGGATTTTGAACTTTGTCCTGTACACTATGGCGAGTCAGTGAAGTAGGTATTACTAGATTAGAGGCTGAGAAGCAAGTCATCAGTTTCTTCCAGTAAGCGATAGTAAGGGCTGAAGTAGTCATCCCCTGGCAGATGAAAGTAGGAGACTTGGGATTGGAATGAGAATGGGAAGTGGCATTCAGGGGGTGGTGCCATTCATGGGGATGGAGAAAAAGGAAAGGAGCAGATTTAGGGAGAGATGAGAATCTCTGTTTGGGACATGTTCTAGATTTGTGGGTCTGAAGTTCAGCAGAGAGGCTGGGGCTAGAGGGAGAGGCTTGGGAGTCACTGGGGTGTAAGGGGCAACAGAGGTCGAGAGTCTGGATGGCGTGCCGCTGATGACCAACATGTCACCACACCTTGCTCGCTGTTCATGACCCTCTAGGAAGTTTGTCTCCCGACAAGACTGGATGTTCTTTGAGGACAGGAATACTTCCCATTGTAGCCTTCAGTATACAGCGTGCATCTCCATGCTAGGAAAATGGTCAGGAACAGAACTTCTAGAGCAGAAAGGAATCTTAAAAACCATATTAATATGATAGAATGAGGCCCAACACTGTTCAACCACTTGCCTGTGGTCACTCAGCAAAACAGCCACAGCTCTGGCTGCAGGACGAGGTCTTAAGACTGCCAGCCTTGTGCCCTTTCCAGGAGGCCACATTGCCTCAGGGTGGTGAGTTGACAGCACCCAGGTGAGTGAAGGAGCTTGGGCTTTGGGCTGATCTAGCTTCCTGGAGCCTCAGTTTCATCATCATCAGGATTGTTAGGGGTTGATTGGGTCCGAGTCTCTTGTGATGCAATGAACATAGTGCCAGGCACCCTGTCGGTGCTCAATAAATGTTTATTTACCATTCATTTCCCTCAAGAAGATAGGGGGTTTGGAACAACGTGGTCAGGTTGGAGCTGTGACCTGAAAGGCTGAAGGCTGAGCAGCACGATCTTGGACATCAAATCAGCCCTCAGCAATCAGTTAAGAGCCACCGAATAAATACATGTATATGTATAACTGAATCCCTTTGCTGTACACCTGAAATTAACATATTGTTAATCAACTATACTCCAATAGAAAATAAAAGGTTAGAAAACAAAAGAGCCACCGCTTTCCCCTAGGAGGTTTAAAGGTGCAACTAGCTCAGGCCACCTCTGCCGAGTGTAGGCGTGGTCAGTGTCCCCTCCCTCCTCCTTTCACTCTCCTTTCTAGGCTCCGCCCCGGCTGGCTCGCTTCTCGACGCTCCAGCCCCAGAAAGGACTGTTTCCTTGCTGGCTACAGTGTTTGAGGGTTAGGTGCTGCCAGAGAAATAACCAAGGAAGAGGCGTCTGTATTTAGAAGGTAAGGTGGGCAGAAGGAGAAGAGCTGGGAAAGCTTGAGAAGTTGTTTTCTTTGAAGGATTCCTTGGGCTTTGGGGACTGGAGATGGCAGTGGGTGTAGAACTGGAGGAGGGGAGAGAGCTCACAGAGCCAGCTGGTCAGCCCCAGGGGGCCCTTTGGGCCTGAGCCCACCTGAGATTCCCAGGGTTCTGTGACAATCCACACATTATTTATGCAAGTCATCTCAGTTTATCAGGCACATCTTGTCATGTGGAGAAAATGAAACTGAAAGCAGGACTCTTCCCTTGCAGTGTTTTTGATGGGTTATTTTCATTTTCTACTCTGATATTTCACTTGGGGGTTCTTTTATTATTATTATTATTATCATTATCGTCATTTTTATTTGCATTTCCTCAAAAGGAGTCCAAGATGTGGTATTCTTAAACGATTGTATTACACTGAAGTTAGCAGTTGGAGGTGGGCTGGAATAAATAAAAGACCGGAGGAGGAAAGAAGTTCGAAGAAACCCTGAGTCTTCCAGGTTTCTCCGAGATTCTTTCCTTCTCTGGTCCTTTATTCCAGCCCACCTCACACTCACTGTCACCGGAAGTGTTTACACAAACATTGGGTCCAGAGAGTTCATTACCGGGTGATTGTGCTTCCGCTGCACATTTGATTAGACCTCTGAGGTAAGGGCTTTGACACTGTCGGAGGGGGTGAGATTGCTGAAAAATGGTTGCTCTGTGAATTTTGCAGCAGACTTAGTTATGTAAATATTCAGGTAACAGTTTGCTGCCATCTGCTGTTTGAATTGGGTCTAAATTGCTCAGAGCTGATCAAGGGCAGTTGGATTAAACTGACACCCCAGGTTCCCTATTTGTGTAGTGTGTATATGCACATGGGTGGGGAGACTGGGATTTGTTAACTTTTGTTTTCATAAACGGACGTAATTAGCTCTACCATTTACTGAAGGCTTAATATTTCCCCCTCTCCCTACTTCAGTGCACTTTATACGGGGGACTGTATTTATTGTTGCCCCCATTTGAGGGAACAGAAAATTGAGACTTAATAATCTAAGGTTACACGATTAGGAAGTAAGAGTCTAGAATTACACGACCAGGGGCTCAAACTTCGATCTTGCTGAGTTGGGAGTCCGAGTTCTTAACCATACTCTACACTAGTTTGAATAGGACTGCACACATGCAAAGAACCAGGAATGTGCTGAGCGTGTTCAACCAGAAACACAAACTGATGAAAAACACATATTTTCTTATTAAATGAGGGTTCTGGTTTTTTTAAAAGGCCATCTATTTCTAGTAAGAGTATGTTTATATGGCATTGGGAAAAAATGTATTAATATAGGTTGAGAATCCTAAAAACAATCATAGCCTTTGACTCGGCATTCAGTTCTTTGAAATCTATCATAAGAAATCTATTATAAGATCTATCATAAGAAAATAAGCTAAAGTAAGCTAAATTTGCTCCAACATTATTTTGAATTGTGAAAAAAATAATCATTTTGAAACTCTGTTTTAAAAGTTATTTTAAAAATTTGCTCCATAGTAGAGAACTGAAAAACCTCTCTGATGGCATGTTGCATAGCCATCAAAATGTTTTAAAACACTTGTAGGGCTTCCCTGGTGGCTCAGTGGTTGAGAGTCCGCCTGCCGATGCAGGGGACACGGGTTCGTGCCCCGGTCCGGGAAGATCCCACATGCCGCGGAGCGGCTGGGCCCGTGAGCCATGGCCGCTGAGCCTGCACGTCCGGAGCCTTTGCTCTGCAACGGGAGAGGCCACAACAGTGAGAGACCCACGTACCGCAAAAAAACCCCAAAAAAATCCCACTTGTAATAACATAGGACATTATTTATAATAAGGCATTAAATGAAAGGAGGCAGGATACAAAGTTACTTACAGAGCATGAGCCCAACTATTTTTTTTAAAAATCTATAGAAATATACTAAAATATTAACAATACCTGTTCCTGGGCAGTGGGAGAATAAAGTAATAATTTTCTTGTTTAAAATTTATATATATTTATAATATTCTATAATAAAAATTTCTATAATAGATGTATTTTGAAAAGGTTGCTAGTAAAATTAATTTCTCAAATTCAAATGTTTTCGTTTTTTTATAAATTTATTTATTTTTGGCTGCACTGGGTCTTCGTTGCTGCGTTCAGGCTTTCTCTAGTTGCTGCAAGCGGGGGCTACTCTTCGTTGCGGTGCACAGGCTCCTCATTGCGGTGGTTTCTCTTGTTGTGGAGCATGGGCTTTAGGCGCGTGGGCTTCAGTAGTTGTGGCTCACGAGCTTAGTTGCTCCACGGCATGTGGTATCTTCCCGGACCAGGGCTCGAACCCGTGTCCCCTGCATTGGCAGGCAGATTCTTAACCACTGCACCACCAGGGAAGTCTAAATGTTTTCTCACTATTATAAAATTATGAAGTCCCTCTCTCATCTCCAGGTGGAAAGTCGGAAGACTTCAAGAGTATTGTCCTTCCTGATACTGGTGGTCTGTAGCCAGATAATTCTGATTTACCCTGACAGGATTTTCTAAGAGTTCCACGTCTCTTTGATCAAATCCCAAGGAGATAAGTTTTTCATTTTCTTGAAAAAAAGGCAAAAAATTTGTAACCAGTGGTATTTACCATCATGGAGACCAAGAGCCCTAACAATCCTCAGGAAAGACCCACACCCTGTACTAATGGGAGGGTTTCAGAGGAAGACAATCATTTGTTGATTAAAGCTACTAAAAAAGATGACATTGAGCTGGTCCAGCAATTGCTAAAAAAAGGGGCTGATGTCAATTTCCAGGATGAAGAATGG
Organism: Monodon monoceros; assembly: GCF_005190385.1. Classification (NCBI taxonomy): domain Eukaryota; kingdom Metazoa; phylum Chordata; class Mammalia; order Artiodactyla; family Monodontidae; genus Monodon; species Monodon monoceros. The sequence continues at coordinate 21,834 of NW_021702774.1, forward strand.
GGCTGGTCACCTTTGCATAATGCAGTACAAAGTGGCAACGAGGACATTGTGGATCTTCTGCTTAACTATGGTGCTGAGCCTTGTCTGCGGAAGAGGAATGGGGCCACTCCCTTCATAGTTGCTGGCATCACTGGAAATGTGAAGGTGCTCAAACTTTTACTTCCGAAAGTAGCAGATGTCAATGAGTGCGATGTTCATGGCTTCACAGCTTTCATGGAAGCCTCTGCATATGGTAGAGTCAAAGCTTTAAGGTTTCTGTATAAGAATGGAGCAAAGGTGAATTTGCATCGAAAGACAAAGCAGGATCAAGAGAAGATTAGGAAAGGAGGGGCCACTGCTCTCATGGATGCTGCTGAAGAAGGGCATGTAGATGTTGTGAGGATCCTCCTTCACGAGATGGGGGCAGATGTCAATGCCCGAGACAATATGGGCAGAAATGCTTTGACCTATGCTCTTCTGAACTCTGACAATGAGAAGGTGAAGGCCATTACTCGCCTTCTGCTGGACTGTAAGGTTGATGTCAGTGTGAGGGGGGAAGGAAAGAAGACGCCCCTGATCCTGGCAGTGGAAAAGAAGAACCTGGGTTTGGTACAGATGCTTCTGGAACAAAAACATATAGAGATCAATGACACAGACAATGAGGGCAAAACAGCACTGCATCTTGCTGTTGAACTCAAGCTGAAGGAAATCGCCCAGTTGCTGTGCCGCAAAGGAGCCAGAACAGATTGTGGAGACCTTCTTGCCATAGCAAGGCGCAATTATGACCGTGACCTTGCAAAGTTTCTTCGCCAGCATGGAGCCGTAGAAGATTTTCACCCTCCTGCTCAAGACTGGAAGCCGCAGAGCTCACGTTGGGGGGAAGCCCTGAAACATCTCCACAGGATATACCGCCCTATGATTGGCAAACTTAAGATCTTTATTGATGAAGAATATAAAATTGCTGACACTTCTGAAGGGGGCATCTACCTGGGGTTCTATGAAGACCAAGAGGTAGCTGTGAAGCTATTCTATGAAGGCAGCACACATGGACAAAATGAAGTCTCCTTGTTGCAGAGCAACCGAATCAACAGTAATGTGGTGACATTCTATGGCAGTGAGAACTACAAGGGCTCTCTGTATGTGTGCCTCGCCCTGTGTGAACACACACTGGAGGAGCACTTGGCCGACCACAGAGGGGAGGCTGTGCAAAATAAGGAAGATGAGTTTGCTCGAAATGTCCTCTCATCTCTATTTAAGGCTGTTGAGGAACTACATCTGTCTGGATACACTCACCAGGATCTGCAGCCACAAAACATGTTAATAGGTAAGTCCCCAGTGTTCTCTTAGAAACGTAGGGCCTTTTGTTACGAGAGGAAAGGATTTTCACGGCAGAACAGGGAAGAACTAGAGTCAGTGTGGATTGTTCAGTTTGAGGATTAATGTAACAAATCGATAGTGACAGTGCAACCTCTCCTGCTACCAGGTATAACCCGTATTCCACGTGGAGGTCGAGGATGCCAATGGAATAGCAGGCTAACCTTATATTGCCCTTGGCAAATACAAATTTGTAGGTCTTGGATGGAGCCAGCTCCAGAAGTTTGAATTCTTAGAGTAGTCTTCAAGTCAGGGAACCTAGAAAGTGTGTTCCTTCAGAGAAGGTGGCAGTTACAGTGAAACTTAATGGCAAAGCTGAGGTTAAAATTGGGATCCAGGTTAAGATGTGACACGGTGAAACATACTGCAAGCAGACCGAACAAGTCAGTGTCCACTGCTGCAAAGCAAAACCAAAATAAACTAAAGCAACATTCAAGGATACAAGCAGAGCTGAGGGCTTCGCTGGTGGCGCAGTGGTTAAGAATCCGCCTGCCAATGCAGGGGACACGGGTTCGAGCCCTGGTCCAGGAAGATCCCACATGCCGCAGAACAACTAATCCTGTGCGCCACAGCTACTGAGCCCGTGAGCCACAACTACTGAGCCCGTGAGCCACAACTACGCTCCTAGAGCCCGTGCTCCACAACAAGAGAAGCCACCAAGCCTGCACACTGCAACGAAGAGTAGCCCCTGCTCGCCGCAACTAGAGAAAACCTGCACAGCAACGAAGACCCAACACAGCCAAACAAACAAACAAAAAAACGAAGCGGAGTAGGGAACAAATGTATGGACC
>NW_021702775.1:0-1993 GCF_005190385.1 Monodon monoceros
AAAAAAAAAGCTTTTCTACTGCCTTCAAGCTGGTTACAAACCCAAATATCCACACCTCTCCTGCAATTGCTGCTGTATGGCAGCCACACTTTTCTTCAAAAATGGATTTTGTACCTATCCTTTATTAGTAGATCTTTTATTTTATGTCCCTGTGTGGTGACACTTTAAGAAACAAGACAGGATGTGAGTGAGAGGGGCCAATAATGTAACATTGCATTCTGGGAGGTTGATCCACCTGAGAAATACTGAATGTAGAGATAAATGCAGTCAAAACTTTAGTATCATAAGAATGATGATGATTTTAGATTGTCAAGTAGATCAGCTGGTAGTTATGGAGAGTGCAATTAAGTAAGGGTGGGCAATACTAGTGTCACATTTCAACAGAATCCAATAAATGGACACTAATGGACTTAAGAAAACAAACTTGAAATTTTGAGACCCATCTCTCATCTTGGATATGAGTAAATCAGAAGGCACCAAACCAGACATATTTTGAAGAAAATTTTCAGAAAGCTATGATAGTTTTGCTTTTATTTTGCTATCGTGCTTCCCTTCCCCTTGTTTATTATCAACTATTTAAAATGCACTTTAATTCAACAAAAAACCAAAAAAATAAGATTGGTTTCAACCTGCTTCACTCTTCACTAACTTTCCCTGGAACAAAATACTGGCAGCCTGGACATTGCTCCTCAACATTTCACTTCCCTGAAAACAAATGGTCCCTTTCAATTCACATAATCTCATCACTTTTTAAAGTTGGGATAGTTAAAAATATAAAGTGGTAGAATAATTGTTTCTATTCCCTTTATACAGCTATCTTCTTTGTATATTAGTTCTCTGTTAATTTATCTTTGTCTACTTTAAATTCATTTTATCAACCCATTCATCTACTTGGCACATTAATTTTAAAATTTCAAATTTGTCTACCCTGACATTCAATTCCTTGTCAAGTACACTTTTTTCCCCTTAATCCCCATATCTGACTGGGATCATTTTTCCTTCACTCTACAGAATTGTGTTGTAGTATAGGAATGCTGATGAAACATTACTTTTATTTTTGTTTGTTTTAAAGTATTATAAAATGTCTTAATTTTTGAAGATTACTACTTGTAGAATTTTATATTTATTGCACTGCTTTAATGATATAATTCCACTGTCTTCTGGATTCCACTGATTTTGCTGAGAAGTCAGATGTCAGTTTTACTGGTTCTTAATTTAAAATACTGTCTTTAAAAAATTGTTTTCTTGAATATTTTCCCTGTTTTTCCCAAATATTTTACTATGATGTTTATAGATGTCATTTTATTTTCATTTATACTACTTGGTGTTCACAATGTTTTATGAATCTGTGTTTTGGTATCTTTCTTCAGTTTTAGAAAATTCATGGTGAATATATCTTCAGATATTACTTCTACTCCATTTTCTTCTCTCCTTTTCCCCTATAAATCAAATTGTATGCAGGCTAAACTTTTTCACCACTTTGCACTTCTCTATAATGCTCCTTTCTGTGCTGCCTTATTCTTTCCTCTCTGTGTTTCATTTTGAATATTTTCCACTAGATAGCCTTAACTTCAGACTGGATTTGAAATAGGAAGGTCAGAAAACTTGAAGACAGCTTGAAAATAACTAGTCAAAGTGGAACAGAAAGAGAAAAAAGAGTGAGAAACGAAGAATAGAGCATGGCTGATATGTGTTACATTAGCAAATGAAAAACTTGTATGTAACTAGTATCCAAGAAGGGGAGGAAAGATAGGATAAATCAGAAGAACTTTTTGAAGAAATAAAGAGTTGGGGATTTCCAGGTTGATGAAAGATATTATTGTATATGTGCAAGAAATTCAGCAAAACTCCAAGCAAATAATATACAAATAAAACCACACCCAGCATGTTATAAATTAGTTATTTAAAACCAAAAAAGGATAAATCTTAAGGGACAAGGCTAAAAATACTCATTACATATAGTAGAACAACAAAACGAGTGACTAATGATGTC
>NW_021702776.1:0-1704 GCF_005190385.1 Monodon monoceros
AAAACCCAAACAGCGGAATGGAGCTGTCCATGCCGCGGGAGTGACAGGGGAGCGCTCAGAGGAAAGGAGCTCTGCAGAGAAAGTCACTCTGGCTCTTCTCTCTCGGTCCACCAGCCGGCGACGCTTCTGTAAAAGCATTCCTAGAAAATAACCCTAAAACCGGGAAGGGTAGCGATCGTTGAGCGCAGTTTCCAGGAGCCGGTCCCCGCAGCCGGTAGAGGTCCCTCTCCCCCCGCGGCTGGCGCGGCATGTGGCGATCCGGCCCGGCGCGGGGGATGACTTCTTGCGGCCGGAGCTCGGCGGCGGAAGCAGCTGCTGCAGCTTGCAGGGGTGGTGGCGGCCGGCCGAGCTGACCACGCACAGACCCGGCGCGGCGGCGCTGCGGCCCCGGGGCAGCCGGCGCCGGGGACATGCGCTGATTCGATCCCTCCGGAGAAGGTAAGCAGCCCGGCTATTATTAGCGTCGGCCACACTGCGCGGTGCTTTCTGCGTGGTGAGTAATGGGGTTTGTAATACAGAGGGAAGACGGCGAATATCCCTGCCGCCTTCTGCAATGGGAAAAGGAGCAACAACTGGAATTGAAATGTTACTGAGCCAAGTGCTTGAAATTATTGGAGGAGCGGTGTTACTGGGCAAACAAAGAAGGCGGTCAGCCTCTGTAATCTTAAGATAATCAACCATTGCTATGCCACACTCGCTTAGATATTGAAGAGGATTCAGAATGTAAAATAATTTGAGCTGCACTTTTACGTTGCTACCTTCCACCTTCGCTTGGTTAATTTCTGGTTTGCGAGCAGCAGGTTCTTGTCAGCAGCCTGGAGAAGTAATCGGAAATCTTCCCTCTCCTTTTGCCTTCCTCAGTCTTCTCCCTTTCCAGTTATCAGAATGGGTCTGCACACTTCAACGTCAAACATCCACTTCAATACTGAACCTTTAGAAAGAATCTCAAATTAGAGGAGAAACTTACCTCCTGGAGTTCAGCTTGGGTTGAGCAGCACTTGTCCCCACTTCTCCCTTCCTTTACCATCTTCTCTTGTCAATCATTTCATTGATTTCCCCCCCACCCCGCTCCGGGGATGCTGTGCCCATTAACAAAACAGCTCTTGTCAGCTCCTGTCCACCACCTCTGTTCCGTGACTGATTTTTCAAGGACCCAGAAAGGGCATTGCCTTATACCACGTTTGAACTATTATCTGTGTCCTTCCCCAAAATGCATGGCATGAAAAATCCTTTAAGCCCAGTACCAACATGGTTTCGGATAACTCCCTTCATTGTAGTCAGTGCAGCTACCAGATGGGTTTGGAGGACAGCAGAATCTGTTGGGGTGTGAGAAAGAGGGCTATACCTACATATTTTGCCCCATGTGCATAAGAATAGGTGGAAGTAGAAATGCAAATGTCAGTCTATCCTGTTTTTCTTGAAGCTTTTTTTTTTTTTGGGGTACGCGGGCCTCTCACTGCTGTGGCGTGTCCTGCAGCGGAGCACAGGCTGCAGACCCGCAGGGTCAGCGTCTTGAAGCTTTTTTAGTCCAGCTAGGTTGTGAGACACCTAGCTGGGTAGGGTATGGGGCAAGTCCTCCTGCAAAAGCAAGCAGTGTGTTTGTCCTAGGATTCCCCCAATAACCTCAAAAGGGTTTCCAGAGAGGCTTTTCCCACAGACAGTCAGAAAGCCAGGGGAGGTGGCCAAGGTAAACCTCAGGTTATT
>NW_021702777.1:0-13269 GCF_005190385.1 Monodon monoceros
AATCTCCAAAATTTACAAGCAGCTCATGCAGCTCAATAACAAAAAAACAAACGACCCAATCCAAAAATGGGCAGAAGACCTAAATAGACATTTCTCCAAAGAAGATATACAGACTGCCAACAAACACATGAAAGAATGCTCAACATCATTAATATTAGAGAAATGCAAATCAAAACTACAATGAGATATCATCTCACAACAGTCAGAATGGCCATCATCAAAAAATCTAGAAACAATAAATGCTGGAGAAGGTGTGGAGAAAAGGGAACCCTCTTGCACTGCTGGTGGGAATGTGAATTGGTACAGCCACTGTGGAGAACAGTATGGAGGTTCCTTAAAAAACTACAAATAGAACCACCATATGACCCAGCAATCCCACTACTGGGCATATACTCTGAGAAAACCATAATTCAAAAAGAGTCATGTACCAAGATGTTCATTGCTGCTCTATTTACAATAGCCAGGAGATGGAAACAACCTACGTGTCCATCATCGGATGAATGGATAAAGAAGATGTGGCACATATATACAATGGAATATTACTCAGCCATAAAAAGAAACGAAATTGAGCTATTAGTAGTGAGGTGGATGGACCTAGAGTCTGTCATACAGAGTGAAGTAAGTCAGAAAGAGAAAGACAAATACCGTATGCTAACACATATATATGGAAATTAAGGGGAAAAAAATGTCATGAAGAACCTAGGGGTAAGACAGGAATAAAGACACAGACCTACTAGAGAATGGACTTGAGGATATGGGGAGGGGGAAGGGTAAGCCGAGAGTGGCATGGACATATATACACTACCAAACCTAAAATAGATAGCTAGTGGGAAGCAGCCGCATAGCACAGGGAGATCAGCTCGGTGCTTTTTGACCACCTAGAGGGGTGGGATAGGGAGGGTGGGAAGGAGGGAGACGAAAGAGGGAAGAGATATGGGAACATATGTATATGTATAACTGATTCACTTTGTTATAAAGCAGAAACTAACACAGCATTGTAAAGCAATTATACTCCAATAAAGATGTAAAAAAACCCAAAACAAACAAGAAAACAAACCCAGAACATTGGAGAAGGCAGTAGTTCTCTGAATCCTACTTGGTCACACCTCCTAACGGTATTGACTAATAATAGTATAGTGAATGAATCCTGTCCTTTAAAGCTTTATATCATGTACTGGGCTTCACACTGCCATGATTTGCTCATTTCTGACCACCATGTTGTCAAGTTCCAGAGAAACAAAATACAAAGCAAGATGAATGAACTTTAAAAATTCCAGAGGCTTGCTTTAGGAAACACTACACAATATCACTGTCACCCTACCATATCCACGTAGCACGATTTTGGATTTTGTTTGAAAAAAACCCAAAAATATATATTATATATATATATACACACACATATATATTTGGTTGGTAGAATTAAAGAGAAAATAGAACTTTAATCTCAAGTGACACTATTATCAAGCAGCAATAAGTTGAAACTTCATCATATAAAAATATTTAATAACATAATGGTATTTAAAACACTAATCAGGTCTGTCCCTTGAATTTTAGAAACGCTAGCTTATAAAAGCTTTGCAAGTAAAAATGCCTCAACAAATTAAAATATTGTTTTCCTAGAAACTACACTGTAAAGATTGACTGGGTGGGGCTTCCCTGGTGGCGCAGTGGTTGAGAGTCCGCCTGCCGATGCAGGGGACACGGGTTCGTGCCCCGGTCCGGGAAGATCCCACATGCCGCGGAGCGGCTGGGCCCGTGAGCCATGGCCGCCGAGCCTGCGCGTCCAGAGCCTGTACTCCACAACGGGAGAGGCCACACAGTGACAGGCACGCGTACCGCAAAAAAAAAAAAAAAAAGATTGGGTGAATAAGTAGTACAATACGAAACTGGGAACAAATAACAGCCAATTATTTAGGTAGAAAAGCAGAGTATAAGAAACAATCCCATTACAATACACAAAGACCTTCTGCTGACAGCTCATCTTTAACTAAACTCCTACTAATTTCTGTACATTTTCTCAATTCTTTTAGTTCTATCTCTATGTCCCATTGCCTCTTCCTAACAAGTTGTCAAGATGTCATCCTTAACTTCTCCCCACCTTCAGTTTACTCCTTCATCATGTTCTATCAATTTTACCTTCTTAATTAATCTATGGAATCCACCCACTTACCCATCCCCATTGCCACATCCCCAAACTCTTAATTGTTCTCCCTGCTTGCTCTCCTCCATTCTTTTCTTCATGCTGCAGCCAGAGTGAAAATGTTTCCAAAACAGAGATCTGATCATGTCACCTTCATTAACTCCCTCCTGCTTTAGGGATCAAGTTCACTCTCTGGCATAGGGTACAAAAGGCGTTTTGCAATCTGGGGCTTCTGACCTTTCTAGCCTCACCTTGTTTCCTTCCCCAAAGGCTCTTACTCAAGACTCACTAAATAAGGAGTTGTGGCAACTCACTAAGCCTTCCTAGTTCACTTCTGGTTCTTGGCTTGTGCTGTTGCCTCTGAGTGGGACACACCTTCTCCCATACCTCCAGGTACCAGTATAGACTTCCCTGCCTCTGGAAAGCCTTCTCTGACCTCCCACAAGCCATATTCAGTGGATAATCCCAATATACTACAAGTGATTCTGGTTTTTTTCTACCTGTCTCTTTCTCTCTCTCTCTCTCCCCCTATTAGACCATAAGTCACTCATGCACAGTACTGTATCTTATTTGACACCCAGTTTCTGGCATAATATGCACTCAACAAATATTTGCTGAATTAATTTATCTTTCACTTAGCTTACTCTTACTACAGTTTTCTAAAATATCAGTTTTCACATGATATTGTTTCATGTTCTCATGAAACAAAAAGCATCACATTTGAACTAAAGGCACTAAACATGATAATACATATAATTAATTCTAATTAGTTGAGGAGCTACTTTAAACTCAGGGACCTTTATTTTATTTTTTTGTTCATTCTTAAGATTGCTCCTAGAATTGCCCAGACATTGCTTCAGATTTTTACAGCCTACGTTTGTAGCTACAGTGTCCTCTTTTCAGTTCTATTCTGTTCAAATGAATGACTGTTATACTGAAGCATCAAACATTTCTTAAAGCACAAAAAATTTAAGTTTCTGTTTAAGGGTATAGGTTTGGTGTCATACTGCCCATATTCATATTCTGCCTCTGTAACTTACTAGTTGTATTATTGTGAACAAGTTACTCAACTTCTCTAAACCTCAGTTGCCTCTTGAAGAGTTTGCAAAGACTAAATTAGGCAAGGAATGGAGTCATTTTGGATGGAACCTGATACATAATAAATGCTCCGTCGACTTCATTTGAAAATTGCCTGTACATCTGACTTTGGCAGTTTGGTTTATTGACTGAATTACACAGCGAACCATTCAACATCCCCTCTGTAGCAGGACCGTGTGTTTGGTCCACTGGATATTACTTTTTTAAAAGGAAGGGCAAAGTATGAACAAAAAGCCACCCTCACCACTTAAGCAATGACTCAAAATATTTGTCTCTATAATTTGATAATACAAATAATAATATTTACTTTTTATTTTGGTCTTTTGTAAAGTCATTTATGAGGCTTTGGGAGCTCGTTTTGTCCTTGCAGCCAACTGAGGGCTGGGAGAAAAGCTTTGAGAAGACTACCCTCCAAGAAGTAGGGAATGGAAGGCCACATAGTCCAGAGAAAATATACAGGGCTCACTGACACTGTCCTAAATCAGAGATTGGCAAACTAAGAACTTCCGGTCAAATCTGGCCCTCTGCCTGTTTTTATATGGCCCTTAAGCTAGGAACGGTTTTTATATTTTTAAAGGTATGTTAAATTAAAAACAAGAATATGTGATAAAGACCATGTATGTGTGGTCTTCAATGCCTAAAATATTTACTATCTGACTCTTTATAGAAAAAGTTTGCCAACCCCTGTGACCTTTGTAAATTAATCTGTTCCCTTTCGTTCTCTCCCCTATCTGAGGAGGCAGCGGCTCTGGAGTGAGAACTATTTTTGAGTCCTAGATTAACCACATGCTATCTGCATGCCTTTGGGCACTAACTTAACCTCCCTGAGCCTTTGTTTAATCATCTGTAAAATAGGAATAAACAGAACAACTTCACAAGATTTCTAGGAGGATGAATGAGGTACTATGGTAGACATTCAATAAATGAAAGCCATTATTATACATGGTTTATTAGACAAAGACTACCTACAGACAGAGGATACACAACTTTGAAAATGGAAATAAGAAGGCAGAATTCAGTAAACTCTGTTGTAAATTTTCTTTAAAAGTTTCTTCTGCTATATCAATTAGAACATCATGAACTTTCTTTAACCTTAATATTAAACATTCTCAGTTCTTAAGTAGTAAATTTGACTAAAAGCTAAAGACATACCAAATAATAGCCATGACAGTCAAGCACCTTCTGAATTCAGAAACATAGTGATTAAGTCACTACTGGAAAGCCAGAATCTATTTTTGATTCACTTGGATCACCTTTATTTCATTTTACATTTTTTAACATCAAAGCAAAACACGGCATAATTTCAGGCACTGAATCATCATCAAACTGAGTTGCAATTAAGGGTAAGAACATCAGTAAGTTTTAGGTAATGCTTGCAATTGTAAGTAAGCAGTGCCTTTCTATTCTTCTGGAAAATGTCATTTAGGAGGTTTCAACAATTCTCCTAAACCTAGACTGTAAGTGCCATGCTTGAATTTTTTTTGGATGCATGCCCAACAATAAATGATCCACAATGATCTGAGGACAGCACTCCCATCCAAGAACTTAATCAGATTAATGATGTATTTGTTTTATAAAAATGAAGTACATTAAGCCTGAGAATACCTAATTTACATACTAAATGGTTGCTAGGGACCAAAAATACTAGTGGTTTTTATAAAACTGAGGTTACAAAATTATCTATTGTCTTGAAATCTGATAGTAAATAGCAGTGAAATGCAAAATAATAAACAAATGTTAATTAGTAGTATTTATGTATATAAATTCATGAGCTGGTGTACAGTTGTTCAAAAGAACCTAACACTGCTCATATTCCAAAACATATGTGCCCCCAAAGACCACATGATGCCATTATGTGAAGTTGGAAATAACAACAAACTTACTTATGTTTTCTAATTGATTTGACCTCAAATTGTGATTAACATCCTACTCCAATTTTTTCATCTGGGGTCCTAGTTTAATATATGCAAACGTAAACAGTAAATTAGCAGTCCAGGTTTCTGCCATTTTTGTTGGAAACCTATTAGCAACCTTTATCGAAAAAGGGGAGGAGACCTTTCATAAAATAGCTGAATTTCAACAAGTCCTTAAAGGAGGAGAATTAACAGCATCTCTGGATGTCCTCTGATGGATCACACACACACACACACACACACACACACGATTACTTCATTCATTCAACAAACCTGTGTTTATTGAGCTTGGGGAGGCAAAAGGAATAAGACAAAGCCACTGCCCTGTCTGCTGAGGAGATTGGCAGGTAAGCAGATAATTATAGTATAATAGGACAACTGTTACAACTAAGGTATAAACAGAGAGCTCTGGGCACAAAGAGAAGCCAGCCAGCAACTCTGCTAGGGGACATGAGATAAGCCCCACAGAGAAAGTAACAGTTCACAGTTCCTGTCACCTGATCAGATGGAATGACATGTGCAGGGAATAGTGAGAGCAGAGAATGGGAGAGGGTGGTGAAATCTACAGGCCTGAGGATATCTATAGATTCCTTTATTTAAAAAAAAAAAAATTCAAATTTCATGTACATCAAGCAAGACTTACAAAAATTGAGGCTACTTTGAATTAGGTGAAGTATTTTTATACAGAAACTTAATTTAAATAACTTGTATTTGTATTCAGTAAATACTAGATGAGGAAAGACAGGAGGTTTAAAAACACCTGAATTTTTTAAAAACCTGAATGACAACTTTATTTTATTAAACATGGAACTCTAAATTTAAAATATAAGCTGAATTCAGGTTCAAATATCAATTTTTATAGGCCTTAGGAATATACATGCTACAAAAGTAAAAAATTAGAATACCTCTAGACAGGCATGGGATGAATATAGATACATCAAATAGAAATAAACCATGATATTTTTTGCTTTAAAAATTTGGGAAATGCTAGGATAAGAGTGATAGAAGGAAGAAGAACTTAAAGGAGAGCATGAAATTAAATAGTTTATGGAAAAAGTTTGAAGAAACAAGAGCTAGAGAAACAGGGATTAAAATTATCATATCACCATATCACATAATCATATCACCATGAAAATAACAGAGAGCATTTACTGAACCCTCATCTGGATATATGAAATGCTACGGAAAGTGCCTGCGTTCTGTTCAGTGTCTGAAATGCTGGCCATCCAGCTTGTAACCATCATACTTAGCTGAGGGCCTGCTGCCCAGCTGCCATGGCCAAAAACTTTGTTCAAAGAAAAGGGACGTTCTCCATGGCAGCTTTACTAGCTGGGCTTGGACTAAGTATCCATTTCCATGAAAGATTTTTCTGGTTCCAACCCAGACACATTATCCATTTACCCCTCAATATCCATACATATGCCCCCTTCTTACTGTTTTGGATAATTCACTCATTCAATGTAGTGGACTTATGGATGTATGTTGTTCTGTTCATCTTTATCTCTCATATATGTTATAAATATTATTTGGTACCTATTCACAATCATTTTTTTAATATAAATTTATTTATTTTATTTTATTTATTTTTGGCCGCGTTGGGTCTTTGTTGCTGCGTGCAGGCTTTCTCTAGTTGCGGCAAGCGGGGTCTACTCTTCGTTGCAGGGCACAGGTTTCTCATTGCAGTGGCTTCTCTTGTAGCGGAGCATGGGCTCTAGGTGCACGGGCTTCAGTAGCTGCGGCACATGGGCTCGCGGGCTCTAGAGCGCAGGCTCAGTACCTGTGGCACATGGGCTTGGTTGCTCCGCGGAATGAGGGATCCTCCATGATCAGGGATCGAACCTGTGTCCCCTGCATCGGCAGGTGGATTCCTAACCACCGTGCCACCAGAAAAGCCCCCTTATTCACAATCTTAAACAAAAACAACATATTTAAATAAGTTTATAGGAAGAAAAGGAAGCAGGGTACCATGCTTAAGGAACTTAGAGCATACTTTACAAGAAAGAAAAAGATAATTCAAGGAATCACAAGAGCTGTAGAACATTTAAATAAAGGAAACATTGTAAGTTGAGTTATGTACATAATAATATAGAGTTGCCGATGTATTACATCGATGTATTACAACCTTTTTTATAGGTAGTGTGTGTAAATTTGCTAGTGCAATCATAGAGATAGAGAGTAAATATATATAATAGGACCTGGGCACCTAATGTTTCCTGATAATAATTCTAGTAGAGAATAAAAAATATCAAATATGTCAAAGGGTGGAGCATGAATAGAGCAAGGAAGCAGATGATTCAGAGGAACCAGGCAAGGTTTAGGCAGTTCATGAGAGACACGTAGATCAGATTGCCAATGAGAGCGTTATTTTACAAGGAAAACAAACCCCAGTCAAATGTCCTAAGATGTATTAATATTGAAAGACAAACATTTGTTACTTTTAGAAACAACAAATTCCTACAGAAGGATAAACCTATTGCTGAGCCATCTGCTATTTGCAATATGCATAGTAAATTCAACAGATGGGTGCACCCCCTGTGTCTCCTATAAACAGATGGTTTTATTTTTTAACATCTTTATTGGAGTATAATTGCTTTACAATGTTGTGTTAGTTTCTGCTGTATAACAAGGTGAATCAGCTTTTAAAAATCTAAAATATCCTATCAATGGAGACCACAACCAACACCAAAAAAGAAAAAAATCCCTCACAACCACACAGTTGAATACTTGGTTTCTGTTCATTCAGCATACACATAATAAAGATGGCACTGCAAACCCTAGACTGCCATCCTTCTGTTACCATGAGAGCAACATCTTTTCTTTGTGAAACACATTTTGTGGAGACAAAGGAAGACTATTCAGTTGAACTGGTTAAACATCTTTTGTACCTGGAATGTTGACGATATATCTAGTTGGCAGGCAGAAACAGTATGGCCAATAAATAGCTCACCTACTTCATTTATTTACAACACAAACACATGCACAGTGCACAGACCCCACCACACAATGAATGCATTCATATGTAAAAGTACACGGGAGAAACCTATTATAGCAAGAAACTTGATTCTAAGATATTCCCTTAACTTTATGAGAAAATAATAATTTTGAATGAAATATTGATACCTGAAAACTTAAAAAAAAAAAAACCTACTCAGAGGACTTCCTTATATAACTATACTCAAGCATGTTCTGAAAAGTTCATCAAACATTAGCATTTATGCCATAATCAAGTCATTCATTCACATGACATTCATACGCATAGTAGTTGTTTTTTGGTGAACAGTTTGTGGGTCAGCAAATAGAAAATATTTTATATGGAACAAAGGCAAAATCGAAACTTAAGACAACTTATTTCTATTTAGTCCAAATATAAAGAGTTGTGAATTGTCAGAATGTCACACATTTTCATTCTTCTCATAAGAAACATTCTGGCTATGAAGCATCTTTTTGTAAACAAGCTTATGAAAGTCTAAGAAAATCACTAAACACTTCTCACATCATTGACAACTTTGATTTGAAAAAAATACACTTAAAATTGACAAAGAGTAAAATAATAAAAGCTCTACTATATTTATTACTTATTATTTTAATTAATCTGTCTTAATTTCTATTATATCAGTCACAAATGTCCAGATCTTGGCCTACCTAAATCAATTACTTGCTTGGAATCTATTAATATAGACATTTATGTGTAAGATATGCCCAGGAAAAGGACACATAATGCAAATATATTTCAAGTCCATTGTATAAATATTCCAAAATATTTCAAATTGAACTAAAATCAATAAAAAGATATAAACCAATATAACTATAGAAGAAAATGAACAGGGTGTCAGATTCTTCCCTGCTACCTAGACCACAACATTAATGAGACAGCATACAAGGAAATACCTTTTTAATGTTTAATGATTACAATGTCATGTTTCAATATAGCTGACATTTACCATGTGCCAGGCATTAAGTACTTTCATTTAATTCTCCCAATCGCTCCAGAAATCCACAGTAACATCTCAGTAAAAGAGTAAAATACTAGTTTGAAAGCACATGATTTGATTTTTTTTTTTAATCTACATGAAAAAGGCAGCCCAAACAGTCTCTATTAGCCATCAGAAGACTAGTAGTTAGTTAAAGAAATCATCTGAGTCTATTATAGAGGGAGAGTTAACTTAAAATTTAAGGCAAATTTGCTATATTCGTCTAAATGAAGACTTAGTCTGACCTCTATCTAAAGTATCAAGGTTTCCGAGAGCCATAAAATAATACACATCAATTAATCACCATCATCTGCTGAGTCAAACATTGGAAAATAATGTCAAGAAGTTACCCTGTAATTACTTTGTGGCTCCTTGAAAACCCATTTGACATAATCACTCTCTGACAGCTGCAAGAGGGAAAATGTTCTATTTCTTCTCCCACCAGTACCCTCTTCTGAGAGCCAGGGGCACTGCTTCTCAGCATTTCCTGATCTGCCAAATGTTTATGAGGGAAGTGTGTGGGGTGCCTCTGTAATCAGTGCTCCCGAGGCCGGTCAGGGGTTGAGAGTTTCCAATCAAAGCTGTGGATTCAGGAGAGTCGCAGTCAGGGGACAGGCAATGGGCTTATTATTACCAGTGCACAGGAAGGAAAATTACTCAAGTACAAGAGAGGAGTATCTGGTTTTATCTAAAACACCACTGGCACACTTCCCTCCCTTCTGCCTATGACATTATATTCCATTTACAAAAGAGACCTGCACTATCCACTACATTGTGATATGCTAAATGGGTTATTTGCCCGTATGTGGGTCAAGAGTTATTTTAAACTGTGACTCCTTCATGTAAACTAGGTGAGAAGTTACATCATCCTGAACCCATCTGACAAAGCCCATACTTTCCATCTAAGGTTTTCAGACCTAGGACCACAGCTGGGTTTTCTGCCTACACCTGAGCTGACAGAGGCTACCTAAAACTTGCTCTGAAATAAAGCACTGCCTCTTAGCTCATGCCCAAGATGTGAATACACTGTTCCACTTCTCCTCTGAACACTTACCTTTGGGCTGCCATCTGAGGCCAGTTCTCCACCTCCCAAGGGGAGTGTCCTCTAGTTTTTCCACTATAATTACCACTTGGTTATCACCTGGCACATCCACTGGAAGAAAGGCCTAAATTTCTGATAGCACAATGTGATGGGCTTAAGACTCCATTTTCTCAGCAATACAATATGAGAAGAGCCTAGAAAAAAATTTCCTGCAAAATAATCCTATTGTGAGAAATTTAAGCTTTATATTGCACTGAGAATACCTTATTGTATATACCTCTTATCATGGATTTTTCATTTTTTTCCATCAGAAGAGATACAAGCTGGTGACACAGCAAGATTTAGAAAGCCTATTGCATTAATGAACATGTCATTGGCGCAGTATCTTATACCTCTACGGTAAAAAAGGGATAAAATAAAGGCCAGGATAAGAAGAAAGTAATAAAGAAACTAACAAGACAACACTATAATAAATACCAGTTACTGTCCAGCTATTTTACCCAACTGACCAGGACAAAAAGGGGAAAAATCATTCATACAGTTTGGTACTTAAAATTGAAGCGGGGGAGAGGGGGAAGATGGCGGAAGAGTAAGTCGCAGAGATCACCTTCCTCCCCACAGATACATCAGAAATACATCTACACGTGGAAAAACTCCTACAGAACACCTACTGAACGCTGGCAGAAGACCTCAGACCTCCCAAAAGGCAAGAAACTCCCCACGTACCTGGGTAGGGCAAAAGCAAAAAGAATAAACAGAGACAAAAGAATAGGGATGGGACCTGCACCAGTGGGAGGGAGCCGTGAATGAGGAAAGGTTTCCACACACTAGGAAGTCCCTTCGCGGGCGGACACTGCAGGTGGTGGAGCCGGGGGGGAGCTTCGAAGCCGTGGAGCAGAGGAGAGCACAGCAACAGGGGTGCGGAGGGCAAAGCGGAGAGATGCCCGCACAGAGGATCGGTGCCGACCAGCACTCACCAACCCGAGAGGCTTGTCTGCTCACCCGCTGTGGCGGGTGGGGCTGGGAGCTGAGGCTCGGGCTTTGGTCGGAGCGCAGGGAGAAGACTGGGGTTGGCGGCATGAACACAGCCTGAAGGGGTTAGTGCACCACGGCTAGCCAGGAGGGAGTCCGGGAAAAAGGCTGGACCTGCCGAAGAGGCAAGAGACTTTTTCTTCCCTCTTTGTTTCCTGGTGCTCGAGGAGAGGGGATTAAGAGCGCCGCTTAAAGGAGCTCCAGAGACGGCCGTGAGCCGCGGCTAAACAGCACGGACCCCAGAGACGGGCATGAGACGCTAAGGCTGCTATTGCCGCCACCAAGAAGCCTGTGTGCGAGCACAGGTCACTCTCCACACCTCTCTTCCGGGGAGCCTGTGCAGCCCGCCACTGCCAGGGTCCCGGGATACAGGGACAACTTCCCCAGGAGAACGCACGGCGCGCCTCAGGCTGGTGCAATGTTACGCCGGCCTCTGCCGCCGCAGGCTCGCCCCACACTCCGTACCCCTCCCTCCCCACGGCCTGAGTGAGCCGGAGCCCCAGAATCAGCGGCTCCTTTAACCCCGTCCTGTCTGAGTGAAGAACAGACGCCCCCCGGCGACCTACACGCAGAGGCGAGGCCAAATCCAAAGTTGAGCCCCGGGAGCTGTGAGAACAAAGAAGAGAAAGGGAAATCTCTCCCAGCAACCTCAGAGCAGCGGATTAAATCTCCACAATCAACTTGATGTACCCTGCATCTGTGGAATACATTAATAGACAACAAATCATCCCAAATTGAGGAGGTGGACTATGAGAGCAAGATTTATTATTTTTTCCCCTTTTCCTCTTTTTGTGAGTGTGTATGTGCATGCTTCTGTGTGAGATTTTGTCTGTATAACTTTGCTTTCACCATTTGTCCTAGAGTTCTAATCGTCCCTTTTTTTTACTTTAAAAAACATTTTTTTCTTAATAATTATATTTTTTAATAACTTTATTTTATTTTACCTTACTTTATTTTATTTTACCTTACTTTATTTTATTTTCTTTTATCCTCTTTTTTTCTTTCTTTCTTCTTTTTCTCCTTTTTATTCTGAGCCGTGTGGCTCTTGGTGCTGCAGCCAGCAGTCAGTGCTGTGCCTCTGAGGTGGGAGAGCCCACTTCAGGACACTGGTGCACAAGACACCTCCCAGCTCCATGTAATATCAAACGGAGAAAATCTCCCAGAAATCTCCATCTCAACACCAACACCCAGCTTCACTCAACGACCAGTGGGCTACAGTGCTGGACACGCTATGCCAAACAACTAGCAAGACAGGAACAGAACCCCACCCATTAGCAGAGAGGCTGCCTAAAATCATAATAAGTCCACAGACACCCCAAAACACACCACCAGACGTGGATCTGCCTACCAGAAAGACAAGATCCAGTCTCATCCACCAGAACACGGGCATTAGTCCCCTCCACCAGGAAGCCTACACAACCCACTGAACCAACCTTAGTCACTGGGGACAGACACCAAAAACAACGGAAACTATGCACCTGCAGCCTACAAAAAGGAGACTCCAAACACAGTAAGATAAGCAAAATGAGAAGACAGAAAAACACACAGCAGATGAAGGAGCAAGATAAAAACTCACCAGACCTAACAAATGAAGAGGAAATAGGCAGTCTACCTGAAAAAGAATTCAGAATAATGATAGTAAAGATGATCCAAAATCTTGGAAATAGAATAGAGAAAATGCAAGAAACATTTAACAAGGACCTAGAAGAACAAAAGATGAAACAAGCAATGATGAACAACACAATAAATGAAATTAAAAATACTCTAGATGGGATCAATAGCAGAATAACTGAGGCAGAAGAACAGATAAGTGGCCTGGAAGATAAAATAGTGGAAATAACTACTGCAGAGCAGAATAAGGAAAAAAGAATGAAAAGAACTGAGGACAGTATCAGAGACCTCTGGGAGAACATTCAATGCACCAATATTCAAATTATAGGGGTTCCAGAAGAAGAAGAGAAAAAGAAAGGGAAAGAGAAAATATTTAAAGAGATTATAGTTGAAAGCTTCCCTAATATGGGAAAGAAAATAGTTAATCAAGTCCAGGAAGCACAGAGAGTCCCATACAGGATA